>NC_088650.1:22564339-22616839 GCF_964019385.1 Sycon ciliatum
CGAGATGAGGATGGTCATTGTCATTTTTTGAGCTGCGAACGGGCATAAAGGTGAGAAAATGTCGGATTTTGACCATTTGTGCTCACCTTTGAATTTCAACGTACCTCTCTATAACATGAGCCAGCTGTAATGTCTGGGGTCGCATTGGTTTGATTTTTGGTTTTCTTGTAGGGCGCTGGCACCCACATTCAGTGACCCAGAAAATTTGGCACTGCTGTGAATAGTTTAGTCGCAAAGTGAAGATTCACGGGTAAAAAGCTCCAAACTTGGAGATAGGTTATTATTCAGCTTTCAGCAGCCCTGGGCGAGTTCTTTAGAGAAATGTGGATCTTTTTCTGGGTGCCCTTGTCTATGTCCAGCTACACAACGAGATGAGGATGGTCATTGTCATTTTCTTAACTGCGAACGGGCATAAAGGTGAGAAAATGTCGGATTTTGACCATTTGTGCTCACCTTTGAATTTCAACGTACCTCTCTATAACATGAGCCAGCTGTAATGTCAGTGGTCGCATTGGTTTGATTTTTGGTTTGCTTGTAGGGCGCTGGCACCCACATTCAGTGACCCAGAAAATTTGGCACTGCTGTGAATAGTTTAGCCGCAAAGTGAAGATTCACGGGTAAAAAGCCCCAAACTTGGAGATAGGTTATTATTCAGCTTTCAGCAGCCCTGGGCAAGTTCTTTAGAGAGATATGGGTCTTTTTCTGGGTGCCCTTGTCTATGTCCAGCTACACAACGAGATGAGGATGGTCATTGTCATTTTCTGAGCTGCGAACGGGCATAAAGGTGAGAAAATGTCGGATTTTGACCATTTGTGCTCACCTTTGAATTTCAACGTACCACTCTATAACATGAGCCAGCTGTAATGTCTGGGGTCGCATTGGTTTGATTTTTGGTTTGCTTGTAGGGCGCTGGCACCCACATTCAGTGACCCAGAAAATTTGGCACTGCTGTGAATAGTTTAGCCGCAAAGTGAAGATTCACGGGTAAAAAGCCCCAAACTTGGAGATAGGTTTTTATTCAGCTTTCAGCAGCCCTGGGCGAGTTCTTTAGAGAAATATGGGTCTTTTTCTGGGTGCCCTTGTCTATGTCCACCTACACAACGAGATGAGGTTGGTCATTGTCATTTTCTGAGCTGCGAATGGGCATAAAGGTGAGAAAATGTCGGATTTTGACCATTTGTGCTCACCTTTGAATTTCAACGTACCTCTCTATAACATGAGCCAGCTGTATTTCTGGGGTCGCATTGGTTTGATTTTGGGTTTGCTTGTAGGGCGCTGGCACCCACATTCAGTGACCCAGATAATTTGGCACTGCTGTGAATAGTTTAGTCGCAAAGTGAAGATTCACGGGTAAAAAGCCCCAAACTTGGAGATAGGTTATTATTCAGCTTTCAGCAGCCCTGGGCGAGTTCTTTAGAGAAATGTGGATCTTTTTCTGGGTGCCCTTGTCTATGTCCAGCTACACAACGAGATGAGGATGGTCATTGTCATTTTCTGAGCTGCGAACGGGCATAAAGGTGAGAAAATGTCGGATTTTGACCATTTGTGCTCACCTTTGAATTTCAATGTACCTCTCTATAACATGAGCCAGCTGTAATGTCAGTGGTCGCATTGGTTTGATTTTTGGTTTGCTGGTAGGGCGCTGGCACCCACATTCAGTGACCCAAAAAAATGAGCACTGCTGTGAATAGTTTAGCCGCAAAGTGAAGATTCACGGGTAAAAAGCCCCAAACTTGGAGACAGGTTATTATTCATCTTTCAGCAGCCCTGGGCGAGTTCTTTAGAGAAATATGGGTCTTTTTCTGGGTGCCCTTGTCTATGTCCAGCTACACAACGAGATGAGGATGGTCATTGTCATTTTCTGAGCTGCGAACGGGCATAAAGGTGAGAAAATGTCGGATTTGGACCATTTGTGCTCACCTTTGAATTTCAACGTACCTCTCTATAACATGAGCCAGCTGTAATGTCAGTGGTCGCATTGGTTTGATTTTTGGTTTGCTTGTAGGGCGCTGGCGTCCACATTCAGTGACCCAGAAAATTTGGCACCACTGTGAATGGTTTAGTCGCAAAGTGAAGATTCACGGGTAAAAAGCCCCAAACTTGGAGAGAGGTTATTATTCATCTTTCAGCAGCCCTGGGCGGGTTCTTTAGGGAAATGTGTGTCTTTTTCTGGGTGCCCTTGTCTATGTCCAGCTACACAACGAGATGAGGATGGTCATTGTCATTTTCTGAGCTGCGAACGGGCATAAAGGTGAGAAAATGTCGGATTTTGACCATTTGTGCTCACCTTTGAATTTCAACGTACCTCTCTATAACATGAGCCAGCTGTAATGTCAGTGGTCGCATTGGTTTGATTTTTGGTTTGCTTGTAGGGCGCTGGCACCCACATTCAGTGACCCAGAAAATTTGGCACTGCTGTGAATAGTTTAGTCGCAAAGTGAAGATTCACGGGTAAAAAGCTCCAAACTTGGAGATAGGTTATTATTCAGCTTTCAGCAGCCCTGGGCGAGTTCTTTAGAGAAATGTGGATCTTTTTCTGGGTGCCCTTGTCTATGTCCAGCTACACAACGAGATGAGGATGGTCAAGGTCATTTTCTTAACTGCGAACGGGCATAAAGGTGAGAAAATGTCGGATTTTGACCATTTGTGCTCACCTTTTGAATTTCAATGTACCTCTCTATAACATGAGCCAGCTGTAATGTCAGTGGTCGCATTGGTTTGATTTTTGGTTTGCTTGTAGGGCGCTGGCGTCCACATTCAGTGACCCAGAAAATTTGGCACTGCTGTGAATAGTTTAGTCGCAAAGTGAAGATTCACGGGTAAAAAGCCCCAAACTTGGAGATAGGTTATCATTCATCTTTCAGCAGCCCTGGGCGAGTTCTTTAGAGAAATGTGTGTCTTTTTCTGGGTGCCCTTGTCTATGTCCAGCTACACAACGAGATGAGGATGGTCATTGTCATTTTCTGAGCTGCAAACGGGCATAAAGGTGAGAAAGTGTCGGATTTTGACCATATGTGCTCACCTTTGAATTTCAATGTACCTCTCTATAACATAAGCCAGCTGTAATGTCAGTGGTCGCATTGGTTTGATTTTTGGTTTGCTTGTAGGGCGCTGGCACCCACATTCAGTGACCCAGAAAATTTGGCAGTGCTGTGAATAGTTTAGCCGCAAGGTGAAGATTCACGGGTAAAAAGCCCCAAACTTGGAGATAGGTTATTATTCAGCTTTCAGCAGCCCTGGGCGAGTTCTTTAGAAAAATGTGGATCTTTTTCTGGGTGCCCTTGTCTATGTCCAGCTACACAACGAGATGAGGATGGTCATTGTCATTTTCTGAGCTGCGAACGGGCATAAAGGTGAGAAAATGTCGGATTTTGACCATTTGCGCTCACCTTTGAATTTCAATGTACCTCTCTATAACATGAGCCAGCTGTAATGTCAGTGGTCGCATTGGTTTGATTTTTGGTTTGCTTGTAGGGCGCTGGCACCCACATTCAGTGACCCAGAAAATTTGGCACTGCTGTGAATAGTTTAGCCGCAAAGTGAAGATTCACGGGTAAAAGCCCCAAACTTGGAGACAGGTTATTATTCAGCTTTCAGCAGCCCTGGGCAAGTTCTTTAGAGAAATATGGGTCTTTTTCTGGGTGCCCTTGTCTATGTCCAGCTACACAACGAGATGAGGATGGTCATTGTCATTTTCTGAGCTGCGAACGGGCATAAAGGTGAGAAAATGTCGGATTTTGACCATTTGTGCTCACCTTTGAATTTCAACGTACCACTCTATAACATGAGCCAGCTGTAATGTCTGGGGTCGCATTGGTTTGATTTTTGGTTTGCTTGTAGGGCGCTGGCACCCACATTCAGTGACCCAGAAAATTTGGCACTGCTGTGAATAGTTTAGCCGCAAAGTGAAGATTCACGGGTAAAAAGCCCCAAACTTGGAGATAGGTTATTATTCATCTTTCAGCAGCCCTGGGCGAGTTCTTTAGAGAAATGTGTGTCTTTTTCTGGGTGCCCTTGTCTATGTCCAGCTACACAACGAGATGAGGTTGGTCATTGTCATTTTCTGAGCTGCGAATGGGCATAAAGGTGAGAAAATGTCGGATTTGGACCATTTGTGCTCACCTTTGAATTTCAACGTACCTCTCTATAACATGAGCCAGCTGTAATGTCTGGGGTCGCATTGGTTTGATTTTGGGTTTGCTTATAGGGCGCTGGCACCTACATTCAGTGACCCAGAAAATTTGGCACTGCTGTGAATAGTTAAGTCGCAAAGTGAAGATTCACGGGTAAAAAGCCCCAAACTTGGAGATAGGTTATTATTCAGCTTTCAGCAGCCCTGGGCGAGTTCTTTAGAGAAATATGGGTCTTTTTCTGGGTGCCCTTGTCTATGTCCAGCTACACAACGAGATGAGGATGGTCATTGTCATTTTCTGAGCTGCGAACGGGCATAAAGGTGAGAAAATGTCGGATTTTGACCATTTGTGCTCACCTTTGAATTTCAATGTACCTCTCTATAACATGAGCCAGCTGTAATGTCAGTGGTCGCATTGGTTTGATTTTTGGTTTGCTTGTAGGGCGCTGGCACCCACATTCAGTGACCCAGAAAATTGAGCACTGCTGTGAATAGTTTAGCCGCCAAGTGAAGATTCACGGGCAAAAAGCCCCAAACTTGGAGACAGGTTATTATTCAGCTTTCGGCAGCCCTGGGCGAGTTCTTTAGAGAAATATGGGTCTTTTTCTGGGTGCCCTTGTCTATGTCCAGCTACACAACGAGATGAGGATGGTCATTGTCATTTTCTGAGCTGCGAACGGGCATAAAGGTGAGAAAATGTCGGATTTTGACCATTTGTGCTCACCTTTGAATTTCAACGTGCCACTCTATAACATGAGCCAGCTGTAATTTTTGGCGTCGCATTGGTTTGATTTTTGGTTTGCTTGTAGGGCGCTGGCACCCACATTCAGTGACCCAGAAAATTTGGCACTGCTGTGAATAGTTTAGTCGCAAAGTGAAGATTCACGGGTAAAAAGCCCCAAACTTGTAGATAGGTTATTATTCATCTTTCAGCAGCCCTGGGCGAGTTCTTCAGAGAAATGTTTGTCTTTTTCTGGGTGCCCTTGTCTATGTCCAGCTACACAACGGCAGTAGGATGGTCATTGTCATTTTCTGAGCTGCGAACGGGCATAAAGGTGAGAAAATGTCGTATTTGGACCATTTGTGCTCACCTTTGAATTTCAACGTACCTCTCTATAACATGAGCCAGCTGTAATGTCAGTGGTCGTATTGGTTTGATTTTTGGTTTGCTTGTAGGGCGCTGGCACCCACATTCAGTGACCCAGAAAATTTGGCACTGCTGTGAATAGTTTAGTCGCAAAGTGAAGATTCACGGGTAAAAAGCCCCAAACTTGGAGATAGGTTATTATTCAGCTTTCAGCAGCCCTGGGCAAGTTCTTTAGAGAAATGTGGATCTTTTTCTGGGTGCCCTTGTCTATGTCCAGCTACACAACGAGATGAGGATGGTCATTGTCATTTTCTTAACTGCGAACGGGCATAAAGGTGAGAAAATGTCGGATTTTGACCATTTGTGCTCACCTTTGAATTTCAATGTACCTTTCTATAACATGAGCCAGCTGTAATGTCAGTGGTCGCATTGGTTTGATTTTTGGTTTGCTTGTAGGCCGCTGGCACCCACATTCAGTGACCCAGAAAATTGAGCACTGCTGTGAATAGTTTAGCCGCAAAGTGAAGATTCACGGGTAAAAAGCCCCAAACTTGGAGAGAGGTTATTAATCAGCTTTCAGCAGCCCTGGGCGAGTTCTTTAGAGAAATGTGGATCTTTTTCTGGGTGCCCTTGTCTATGTCCAGCTACACAACGAGATGAGGATGGTCATTGTGATTTTCTGAGCTGCGAACGGGTATAAAGGTGAGAAAATGTCGGATTTTGACCATTTGTGCTCACCTTTGAATTTCAACGTACCTCTCTATAACATGAGCCAGCTGTAATGTCAGTGGTCGCATTGGTTTGATTTTTGGTTTGCTTGTAGGGCGCTGGCACCCACATTCAGTGACCCAGAAAATTTGGCACTGCTGTGAATAGTTTAGCCGCAAAGTGAAGATTCACGGGTAAAAAGCCCCAAACTTGGAGATAGGTTTTTATTCAGCTTTCAGCAGCCCTGGGCGAGTTCTTTAGAGAAATATGGGTCTTTTTCTGGGTGCCCTTGTCTATGTCCACCTACACAACGAGATGAGGATGGTCATTGTCATTTTCTGAGCTGCGAATGGGCATAAAGGTGAGAAAATGTCGGATTTTGACCATTTGTGCTCACCTTTGAATTTCAATGTACCTCTCTATAACATGAGCCAGCTGTAATGTCTGGGGTCGCATTGGTTTGATTTTGGGTTTGCTTGTAGGGCGCTGGCACCCACATTCAGTGACCCAGAAAATTTGGCACTGCTGTGAATAGTTTAGTCGCAAAGGTAAGATTCACGGGTAAAAAGCCCCAAACTTGGAGATAGGTTATTATTCAGCTTTCAGCAGCCCTGGGCGAGTTCTTTAGAGAAATGTGGATCTTTTTCTGGGTGCCCTTGTCTATGTCCAGCTACACAACGAGATGAGGATGGTCATTGTCATTTTCTGAGCTGCGAACGGGCATAAAGGTGAGAAAATGTCGGATTTTGACCATTTGTGCTCAACTTTGAATTTCAATGTACCTCTCTATAACATGAGCCAGCTGTAATGTCAGTGGTCGCATTGGTTTGATTTTTGGTTTGCTTGTAGGGCGCTGGCACCCACATTCAGTGACCCAGAAAATTGAGCACTGCTGTGAATAGTTTAGCCGCAAAGTGAAGATTCACTGGTAAAAAGCCCCAAACTTGGAGACAGGTTATTATTCAGCTTTCAGCAGCCCTGGGCGAGTTCTTTAGAGAAATATGGGTGTTTTTCTGGGTGCCCTTGTCTATGTGCAGCTACACAACGAGATGAGGATGGTCATTGTCATTTTCTGAGCTGCGAACGGGCATAAAGGTGAGAAAATGTCGGATTTTGACCATTTGTGCTCACCTTTGAACTTCAACGTGCCACTCTATAACATGAGCCAGCTGTAATGTCTGGCGTCGCATTGGTTTGATTTTTGGTTTGCTTGTAGGGCGCTGGCACCCACATTCAGTGACCCAGAAAATTTGGCACTGCTGTGAATAGTTTAGTCGCAAAGTGAAGATTCACGGGTAAAAAGCCCCAAACTTGTAGATAGGTTATTATTCAGCTTTCAGCAGCCCTGGGCGAGTTATTTAGAGAAATGTGGATCTTTTTCTGGGTGCCCTTGTCTATGTCCAGCTACACAACGACAGTAGGATGGTCATTGTCATTTTTTGAGCTGCGAACGGGCATAAAGGTGAGAAAATGTCGGATTTGGACCATTTGTGCTCACCTTTGAATTTCAACGTACCTCTCTATAACATGAGCCAGCTGTAATGTCAGTGGTCGCATTGGTTTGATTTTTGGTTTGCTTGTAGGGCGCTGGCGTCCACATTCAGTGACCCAGAAAATTTGGCACTGCTGTGAATAGTTTAGCCGCAAAGTGAAGATTCACGGGTAAAAAGCCCCAAACTTGGAGATAGGTTATTATTCATCTTTCAGGCAGCCCTGGGCGAGTTCTTTGGAGAAATATGTGTGTTTTTCTGGGTGCCCTTGTCTATGTCCAGCTACACAACGAGATGAGGATGGTCATTGTCATTTTCTGAGCTGCGAACGGGCATAAAGGTGAGAAAATGTCGGATTTTGACCATTTGTGCTCACCTTTGATTTTCAACGTACCTCTCTATAACATGAGCCAGCTGTAATGTCTGGGGTCGCATTGGTTTGATTTTTGGTTTGCTTGTAGGGCGCTGGCACCCACATTCAGTGACCCAGAAAATTTGGCACTGCTGTGAATAGTTTAGTCGCAAAGTGAACATTCATGGGTAAAAAGCCCCAAACTTGGAGATAGGTTATTATTCAGCTTTCAGCAGCCCTGGGCGAGTTCTTTAGAGAAATGTGGATCTTTTTCTGGGTGCCCTTGTCTATGTCCAGGTACACAACGAGAGGAGGATGGTCATTGTCTTTTTCTGAGCTGCGAACGGGCATAAAGGTGAGAAAGTGTCGGATTTTGACCATTTGTGCTCACCTTTCAATTTCAACGTACCTCTCTATAACATGAGCCAGCTGTAATGTCAATGGTTGCATTGGTTTGATTTTTGGTTTGCTTGTAGGGCGCTGGCGTCCACATTCAGTGACCCAGAAAATTTGGCACTGCTGTGAATAGTTTAGCCGCAAAGTGAAAAGATTCACGGGTAAAAAGCCCCAAACTTGGAGATAGGTTATTATTCATCTTTCAGCAGCCCTGGGCGAGTTCTTTAGAGAAATGTGTGTCTTTTTCTGGGTGCCCTTGTCTATGTCCAGCTACACAACGAGATGAGGATGGTCATTGTCATTTTCTGAGCTGCAAACGGGCATAAAGGTGAGAAAGTGTCTTATTTTGACCATTTGTGCTCACCTTTGAATTTCAACGTACCTCTCTATAACATAAGCCAGCTGTAATGTCAGTGGTCGCATTGGTTTGATTTATGGTTTGCTTGTAGGGTGCTGGCACCCACATTCAGTGACCCAGAAAATTTGGCAGTGCTGTGAATAGTTTAGCCGCAAGGTGAAGATTCACGGGTAAAAAGCCCCAAACTTGGAGATAGGTTTATATTCAGTTTTCAGCAGCCCTGGGCGAGTTCTTTAGAGAAATATGGGTCTTTTTCTGGGTGCCCTTGTCTATGTCCAGCTACACAACGAGAGGAGGATGGTCATTGTCATTTTTTGTGCTGCGAACTGGCATAAAGGTGGGAAAATGTCGGATTTTGACCATTTGTGCTCACCTTTGAATTTCAACGTACCTCTCTATAACATGAGCCAGCTGTAATGTCAGTGGTCGCATTGGTTTGATTTTTGGTTTGCTTGTAGGGCGCTGGCACCCACATTCAGTGACCCAGAAAAGTTGGTACTGCTGTGAATAGTTTAGTCGCAAAGTGAAGATCCACGGGTAAAAAGCCCCAAACTTGGAGATAGGTTATTATTCAGCTTTCAGCAGCCCTGGGCGAGTTCTTTAGCGAAATGTGGATCTTTTTCTGGGTGATCTTGTCTATGTCCAGCTACACAACGAGATGAGGTTGGTCATTGTCATTTTCTGAGCTGCGAACGGGCATAAAGGTGAGAAAATGTCGGATTTTGCCTATTTGTGCTCACCTTTGAAATTTCAACGTACCTCTCTATAACATAAGCCAGCTGTAATGTCAGTGGTCGCATTGGTTTGATTTTTGGTTTGCTTGTAGGGCGCTGGCACCCACATTCAGTGACCCAGAAAATTTGGCAGTGCTGTGAATAGTTTAGCCGCAAGGTGAAGATTCACGGGTAAAAAGCCCCAAACTTGGAGATAGGTTTATATTCAGTTTTCAACAGCCCTGGGCGAGTTCTTTAGAGAAATATGGGTCTTTTTCTGGGTGCCCTTGTCTATGTCCAGCTACACAACGAGATGAGGTTGGTCATTGTCATTTTCTGAGTTGCGAACGGGCATAAAGGTGAGAAAATGTCGGATTTTGACCATTTGTGCTCACCTTTGAATTTCAACGTACCTCTCTATAACATGAGCCAGCTGTAATGTCTGGGGTCGCATTGGTTTGATTTTTGGTTTTCTTGTAGGGCGCTGGCACCCACATTCAGTGACCCAGAAAATTTGGCACTGCTGTGAATAGTTTAGTCGCAAAATGAAGATTCACGTTTAAAAAGCCCCAAACTTGGAGAGAGGTTATTATTCATCTTTCAGCAGCCCTGGGCCAGTTCTTTAGCGAAATGTGGATCTTTTTCTGGGTGCCCTTGTCTATGTCCAGCTACACAACGAGATGAGGATGGTCATTGTCATTTTCTGAGCTGCGAACGGGCATAAAGGTGAGAAAATGTCGGATTTTGACCATTTGTGCTCACCTTTGAATTTCAATGTACCTCTCTATAACATGAGCCAGCTGTAATGTCAGTGGTCGCATTGGTTTGATTTTTGGTTTGCTTGAAGGGCGCTGGCGTCCACATTCAGTGACCCAGAAAATTTGGCACTGCTGTGAATAGTTTAGTCGCAAAGTGAAGATTCACGGGTAAAAAGCCCCAAACTTGGAGATAGGTTATTATTCATCTTTAAGCAGCCCTGGGCGAGTTCTTTAGAGAAATGTGTGTCTTTTTCTGGGTGCCCTTGTCTATGTCCAGCTACACAACGAGATGAGGATGGTCATTGTCATTTTCTGAGCTGCAAACGGGCATAAAGGTGAGAAAGTGTCGGATTTTGACCATTTGTGCTCACCTTTGAATTTCAACGTAACCCTCTATAACATAAGCCAGCTGTCATGTCAGTGGTCGCATTGGTTTGATTTTTGGTTTTCTTGTAGGGCGCTGGCACCCACATTCAGTGACCCAGAAAATTTGGCAGTGCTGTGAATAGTTTAGTCGCAAAGTGAAGATTCACGGGTAAAAAGCCCCAAACTTGGAGATAGGTTATTATTCATCTTTCAGCAGCCCTGGGCGAGTTCTTTAGAGAAATGTGTGTCTTTTTCTGGGTGCCCTTGTCTATGTCCAGCTACACAACGACAGGAGGATGGTCATTGTCATTTTCTGAGCTGCGAACGGACATAAAGGTGAGAAAATGTCGGATTTGGACCGTTTGTGCTCACCTTTGCATTTCAACGTACCTCTCTATAACATGAGCCAGCTGTAATGGCAGTGGTCGCATTGGTTTGATTTTTGGTTTGCTTGTAGGGCGCTGGCACCCACATTCAGTGACCCAGAAAATTTGGCACTGCTGTGAATAGTTTAGTCGCAAAGTGAAGATTCACGGGTAAAAAGCCCCAAACTTGGAGATAGGTTATTATTCAGCTTTCAGCAGCCCTGGGCGTGTTCTTTAGAGAAATGTGGATCTTTTTCTGGGTGCCCTTGTCTATGTCCAGCTACACAACGAGATGATGATGGTCATTGTCATTTTCTGAGCTGCGAACGGGCATAAAGGTGAGAAATTGTCGGATTTTGACAATTTGAGCTCACCTTTGAATTTCAACGTACCACTCTATAACATGAGCCAGCTGTAATGTCTGGGGTCGCATTGGTTTGATTTTTGGTTTGCTTGTAGGGCGCTGGCACCCACATTCAGTGACCCAGAAAATTTGGCACTGCTGTGAATAGTTTAGTCGCAAAGTGAAGATTCACGGGTAAAAAGCCCCAAACTTGGAGATAGGTTATTATTTATCTTTCAGCAGCCCTGGGCGAGTTCTTTAGAGAAATGTGTGTCTTTTTCTGGGTGCCCTTGTCTATGTCCAGCTGCACAACGAGATGAGGATTGTCATTGTCATTTTCTGATCTGCGAACGGGCATAAAGGTGAGAAAATGTCGGATTTTGACCATTTGTGCTCACCTTTGAATTTCAACGTACCTCTCTATAACATGAGCCAGCTGTAATGTCAGTGGTCGCATTGGTTTGATTTTTGGTTTGCTTGTAGGGCGCTGGCACCCACATTCAGTGACCCAGAAAATTTGGCACTGCTGTGAATAGTTTAGCCGCAAAGTGAAGATTCACGGGTAAAAAGCCCCAAACTTGGAGATAGGTTTTTATTCAGCTTTCAGCAGCCCTGGGCGAGTTCTTTAGACAAATATGGGTATTTTTCTGGGTGGCCTTGTCTATGTCCAGCTACACAACGAGATGAGGTTGGTCATTGTCCTTTTCTGAGCTGCGAACGGGCATAAAGGTGAGAAAATGTCGGATTTTGCCCATTTGTGCTCACCTTTGAATTTCAACGTACCTCTCTATAACATGAGCCAGCTGTAATGTCAGTGGTCGCATTGGTTTGATTTTTGGTTCGCTTGTAGGGTGCTGGCACCCACATTCAGTGACCCAGAAAATTTGGCAGTGCTGTGAATAGTTTAGTCGCAAAGTGAAGATTCACGGGTAAAAAGCCCCAAACTTGGAGATAGGTTATTATTCAGCTTTCAGCAGCCCTGGGCGAGTTCTTTAGAGAAATGTGGATCTTTTTCTGGGTGCCCTTGTCTATGTCCAGCTACACAACGAGATGAGGATGGTCATTGTCATTTTGTGAGCTGCGAACGAGCATAAAGGTGAGAAAATGTCGGATTTTGACCATTTGTGCTCACCTTTGAATTTCAACGTACCTCTCTATAACATGAGCCAGCTATAATGTCAATGGTTGCATTGGTTTGATTTTTGGTTTCCGTGTAGGGCGCTGGCGTCCACATTCAGTGACCCAGAAAATTTGTCACTGCTGTGAATAGTTTAGTCGCAAAGTGAAGATTCACGGGTAAAAAGCCCCAAACTTGGAGATAGGTTATTATTCAGCTTTCAGCAGCCCTGGGCGAGTTCTTTAGGGAAATGTGTGTCTTTTTCTGGGTGCCCTTGTCTATGTCCAGCTACACAACGAGATGAGGTTGGTCATTGTCATTTTCTGAGCTGCGAACGGGCATAAAGGTGAGAAAATGTCGGATTTTGACCATTTGTGCTCACCTTTGAATTTCAACGTACCTCTCTATAACATGAGCCAGCTGTAATGTCTGGGGTCGCATTGGTTTGATTTTTGGTTTGCTTGTAGGGCGCTGGCACCCACATTCAGTGATTCAGAAAATTTGGCACTGCTGTGAATAGTTTAGTCGCAAAGTGAAGATTCACGGGTAAAAAGCCCCAAACTTGGAGATAGGTTATTATTCATCTTTCAGCAGCCCTGGGCGAGTTCTTTAGGGAAATGTGTGTCTTTTTCTGGGTGCCCTTGTCCAGTTACACAACGAGATGAGGATGGTCATTGTCATTTTCTGAGCTGCGAACGGGCATAAAGGTGAGAAAATGTCGGATTTTGACCATTTGTGCTCACCTTTGAATTTCAACGTACCTCTCTATAACATAAGCCAGTTGTAATGTCAGTGGTCGCATTGGTTCGATTTTTGGTTTGCTTGTAGGGCGCTGGCACCCACATTCAGTGACCCAGAAAATTTGGCAGTGCTGTGAATAGTTTAGCCGCAAGGTGAAGATTCACGGGTAAAAAGCCCCAAACTTGGAGATAGGTTTATATTCAGTTTTCAGCTGCCCTGGGCGAGTTCTTTAGAGAAATATGGGTCTTTTTCTGGGTGCCCTTGTCTATGTCCAGCTACGCAACGAGATGAGGTTGGTCATTGTCATTTTCTGAGCTGCGAACGGGCATAAAGGTGAGAAAATGTCGGATTTTAACCATTTGTGCTCACCTTTGAATTTCAACGTACCTCTCTATAACATGAGCCAGCTGTAATGTCAGTGGTCGCATTGGTTTGATTTTTTGTTTGCTTGTAGGGCGCTGGCACCCACATTCAGTGACCCAGAAAATTTGGCACTTCTGTGAATAGTTTAGTCGCAAAGTGAAGATTCACGGGTAAAAAGCCCCAAACTTGGAGATAGGTTATTATTCAGCTTTCAGCAGCCCTGGGCGAGTTCTTTAGAGAAATGTGGATCTTTTTCTGGGTGCCTTTGTCTATGTCCACCTACACAACGAGATGAGGATGGTCATTGTCATTTTCTGAGCTGCGAACGGGCATAAAGGTGAGAAAATGTCGGATTTTGACCATTTGTGCTCACCTTTGAATTTCAATGTACCTCTCTATAACATGAGCCAGCTGTAATGTCAGTTGTCGCATTGGTTTGATTTTTGGTTTGCTTGTAGGGCGCTGGCGTCCACATTCAGTGACCCAGAAAATTTGGCACTGCTGTGAATAGTTTAGTCGCAAAGTGAAGATTCACGGGTAAAAAGCCCCAAATTTGGAGATAGGTTATTATTCATCTTTCAGCAGCCCTGGGCAAGTTCTTTAGAGAAATTTGTGCCTTTTTCTGGGTGCCCTTGTCTATGTCCAGCTACACAACGAGATGAGGATGGTCATTGTCATTTTCTGAGCTGCAAACGGGCATAAAGGTGAGAAAGTGTCGGATTTTGACCATTTGTGCTCACCTTTGAATTTCAACGTACCTCTCTATAACATAAGCCAGCTGTAATGTCAGTGGTCGCATTGGTTTGATTTTTGGTTTGATTGTAGGGCGCTGGCACCCACATTCAGTGACCCAGAAAATTTGGCAGTGCTGTGAATAGTTTAGCCGCAAGGTGAAGATTCACGGGTAAAAAGCCCCAAACTTGGAGATAGGTTTATATTCAGTTTGTAGCAGCCCTGGGCGAGTTCTTTAGAGAAATATGGGTCTTTTTCTGGGTGCCCTTGTCTATGTCCAGCTACACAACGAGATGAGGTTGGTCATTGTCATTTTCTGAGCTGCGAACGGGCATAAAGGTGAGAAAATGTCGGATTTTGACCATTTGTGCTCACCTTTGAATTTCAACGTACCTCTCTATAACATGAGCCAGCTGTAATGTCTGGGGTCGCATTGGTTTGATTTTTGGTATGCTTGTAGGGCGCTGGCACCCACATTCAGTGACCCAGAAAATTTGGCACTGCTGTGAATAGTTTAGTCGCAAAGTGAAGATTCACGGGTAAAAAGCCCCAAACTTGGAGATAGGTTATTATTCAGCTTTCAGCAGCCCTGGGCGAGTTCTTTAGAGAAATGTGGATCTTTTTCTGGGTGCCTTTGTCTATGTCCAGCTACACAACGAGATGAGGATGGTCATTGTCATTTTCTGAGCTGCAAACGGGCATAAAGGTGAGAAAGTGTCGGATTTTGACCATTTGTGCTCACCTTTGAATTTCAACGTACCTCTCTATAACATAAGCCAGCTGTAATGTCAGTGGTCGCATTGGTTTGATTTTTGGTTTGCTTGTAGGGCGCTGGCACCCACATTCAGTGACCCAGAAAATTTGGCACTGCTGTGAATAGTTTAGTCGCAAAGTGAAAATTCACGGGTAAATAGCCCTAAACTTGGAGATAGGTTTATATTCAGTTTTCAGCAGCCCTGGGCGAGTTCTTTAGAAAAATATGGGTCTTTTTCTGGCTGCCCTTGTCTATGTCCAGCTACACAACGAGATGAGGTTAGTCATTGTCATTTTCTGAGCTGCGAACGGGCATAAAGGTGAGAAAATGTCGGATTTTGACCATTTGTGCTCACCTTTGAATTTCAACGTACCTCTCTATAACATGAGCCAGCTGTAATGTCTGGGGTCGCATTGGTTTGATTTTTGGTTTGCTTGTAGGGCGCTGGCACCCACATTCAGTGACCCAGAAAATTTGGCACTGCTGTGAATAGTTTAGTCGCAAAGTGAAGATTCACGG
This sequence comes from Sycon ciliatum, assembly GCF_964019385.1. NCBI lineage: Eukaryota > Metazoa > Porifera > Calcarea > Leucosolenida > Sycettidae > Sycon > Sycon ciliatum. The sequence goes on from NC_088650.1 coordinate 22,579,634, forward strand.
GTAAATAGCCCTAAACTTGGAAATAGGTTATTATTCAGCCTTCAGCAGCCCTGGGCGAGTTCTTTAGAGAAATGTGGATCTTTTTCTGGCTGCCCTTGTCTATGTCCAGCTACACAACGAGATGAGGATGGTCATTGTCATTTTCTGAGCTTCGAACGGGCATAAAGGTGAGAAAATGTCGGATTTTGACCATTTGTGCTCACCTTTGAATTTCAACGTACCTCTCTATAACATGAGCCAGCTGTAATGTCAATGGTCGCATTGGTTTGATTTTTGGTTTGCTTGTAGGGCGCTGTCACCCACATTCAGTGACCCAGAAAATTTGGCACTGCTGTGAATAGTTTAGCCGCAAAGTGAAGATTCACGGGTAAAAAGCCCCAAACTTGGAGATAGGTTTTTACTCAGCTTTCAGCAGCCCTGGGCGAGTTCTTTAGAGAAATGTGGGTCTTTTTCTGGTTGCCCTTGTCTATGTCCAGCTACATAACGAGATGAGGATGGTCATTGTCATTTTGTGAGCTGCGAACGGGCATAAAGGTGAGAAAATGTCGGATTTTGACCATTTATGCTCACCTTTGAATTTCAACGTACCACTCTATAACATGAGCCAGCTGTAATGTCTGGGGTCGCATTGGTTTGATTTTTGGTTTGCTTGTAGGGCGCTGGCATCCACATTCAGTGACCCAGAAAATTTGGCACTGCTGTGAATAGTTTAGCCGCAAAGTGAAGATTCACGGGTAAAAAGCCCCAAACTTGGAGATAGGTTATTATTCATCTTTCAGCAGCCCTGGGCGAGTTCTTTAGAGAAATGTGTGTCTTTTTCTGGGTGCCCTTGTCTATGTCCAGCTACACAACGACAGGAGGATGGTCATTGTCATTTTCTGAGCTGCGAACGGACATAAAGGTGAGAAAATGTCGGATTTGGACCGTTTGTGCTCACCTTTGCATTTCAACGTACCTCTCTATAACATGAGCCAGCTGTAATGGCAGTGGTCGCATTGGTTTGATTTTTGGTTTGCTTGTAGGGCGCTGGCACCCACATTCAGTGACCCAGAAAATTTGGCACTGCTGTGAATAATTTAGTCGCACAGTGAAGATTCACGGGGAAAAAGCCCCAAACTTGGAGATAGGTTATTATTCAGCTTTCAGCAGCCCTGGGCGTGTTCTTTAGAGAAATGTGGATCTTTTTCTGGGTGCCCTTGTCTATGTCCAGCTACACAACGAGATGATGATGGTCATTGTCATTTTCTGAGCTGCGAACGGGCATAAAGGGGAGAAATTGTCGGATTTTGACCATTTGTGCTCACCTTTGAATTTCAACGTACCACTCTATAACATGAGCCAGCTGTAATGTCTGGGGTCGCATTGGTTTGATTTTTGGTTTGCTTGTAGGGCGCTGGCACCCACATTCAGTGACCCAGAAAATTTGGCACTGCTGTGAATAGTTTAGTCGCAAAGTGAAGATTCACGGGTAAAAAGCCCCAAACTTGGAGATAGGTTATTATTTATCTTTCAGCAGCCCTGGGCGAGTTCTTTAGAGAAATGTGTGTCTTTTTCTGGGTGCCCTTGTCTATGTCCAGCTGCACAACGAGATGAGGATGGTCATTGTCATTTTCTGATCTGCGAACGGGCATAAAGGTGAGAAAATGTCGGATTTTGACCATTTGTGCTCACCTTTGAATTTCAACGTACCTCTCTATAACATGAGCCAGCTGTAATGTCAGTGGTCGCATTGGTTTGATTTTTGGTTTGCTTGTAGGGCGCTGGCACCCACATTCAGTGACCCAGAAAATTTGGCACTGCTGTGAATAGTTTAGCCGCAAAGTGAAGATTCACGGGTAAAAAGCCCCAAACTTGGAGATAGGTTTTTATTCAGCTTTCAGCAGCCCTGGGCGAGTTCTTTAGACAAATATGGGTATTTTTCTGGGTGGCCTTGTCTATGTCCAGCTACACAACGAGATGAGGTTGGTCATTGTCATTTTCTGAGCTGCGAACGGGCATAAAGGTGAGAAAATGTCGGATTTTGCCCATTTGTGCTCACCTTTGAATTTCAACGTACCTCTCTATAACATGAGCCAGCTGTAATGTCAGTGGTCGCATTGGTTTGATTTTTGGTTCGCTTGTAGGGTGCTGGCACCCACATTCAGTGACCCAGAAAATTTGGCACTGCTGTGAATAGATTAGTCGAAAAGTGAAGATTCACGGGTAAAAAGCCCCAAACTTGGAGATAGGTTATTATTTATCTTTCAGCAGCCCTGGGCGAGTTCTTTAGAGAAATGTGTATCTTTTTCTGGGTGCCCTTGTCTATGTCCAGCTGCACAACGAGATGAGGATGGTCATTGTCATTTTCTGAGCTGCGAACGGGCATAAAGGTGAGAAAATGTCGGATTTTGACCATTTGTGCTCACTTTTGAATTTCAATGTACCTCTCTATAACATGAGCCAGCTGTAATGTCAGTGGTCGCATTGGTTTGATTTTTGGTTTGCTTGTAGGGCGCTGGCACCCACATTCAGTGACCCAGAAAAGTTGGCACTGCTGTGAAAAGTTTAGCCGCAAAGTGAAGATTAACGGGTAAAAAGCCCCAAACTTGGAGATAGGTTATTATTCAGCTTTCAGCAGCCCTGGGCGAGTTCTTTAGAGAAATGTGTTTCTTTTTTGGGTGCCCTTGTCTATTTCCAGCTACACAACGAGATGAGGATGGTCATTGTCATTTTTTGAGCTGCGAACGGACATAAAGGTGAGAAAATGTCGGATTTTGACCATTTGTGCTCACCTTTGAATTTCAACGTACCTCTTTATAACATGAGCCAGCTGTAATGTCAGTAGTCGCATTGGTTTGATTTTTGGTTTGCTTGTAGGGCGCTGGCACCCACATTCAGTGACCCAGAAAATTTGACGCTGCTGTGAATAGATTAGTCGAAAAGTGAAGATTCACGGGTAAAAAGCCCCAAACTTGGAGATAGGTTATTATTCAGCTTTCAGCAGCCCTGGGCGTGTTCTTTAGAGAAATGTGGATCTTTTTCTGGGTGCCCTTGTCTATGTCCAGCTACACAACGAGATGATGATGGTCATTGTCATTTTCTGAGCTGCGAACGGGCATAAAGGTGAGAAATTGTCGGATTTTGACCATTTGTGCTCACCTTTGAATTTCAACGTACCACTCTATAACATGAGCCAGCTGTAATGTCTGGGGTCGCATTGGTTTGATTTTTGGTTTGCTTGTAGGGCGCTGGCACCCACATTCAGTGACCCAGAAAATTTGGCACTGCTGTGAACAGTTTAGTCGCAAAGTGAAGATTCACGGGTAAAAAGCCCCAAACTTGGAGATAGGTTATTATTTATCTTTCAGCAGCCCTGGGCGAGTTCTTTAGAGAAATGTGTGTCTTTTTCTGGGTGCCCTTGTCTATGTCCAGCTGCACAACGAGATGAGGATGGTCATTGTCATTTTCTGATCTGCGAACGGGCATAAAGGTGAGAAAATGTCGGATTTTGACCATTTGTGCTCACCTTTGAATTTCAACGTACCTCTCTATAACATGAGCCAGCTGTAATGTCAGTGGTCGCATTGGTTTGATTTTTGGTTTGCTTGTAGGGCGCTGGCACCCACATTCAGTGACCCAGAAAATTTGGCACTGCTGTGAATAGTTTAGCCGCAAAGTGAAGATTCACGGGTAAAAAGCCCCAAACTTGGAGATAGGTTTTTATTCAGCTTTCAGCAGCCCTGGGCGAGTTCTTTAGACAAATATGGTTATTTTTCTGGGTGGCCTTGTCTATGTCCAGCTACACAACGAGATGAGGTTGGTCATTGTCATTTTCTGAGCTGCGAACGGGCATAAAGGTGAGAAAATGTCGGATTTTGCCCATTTGTGCTCACCTTTGAATTTCAACGTACCTCTCTATAACATGAGCCAGCTGTAATGTCAGTGGTCGCATTGGTTTGATTTTTGGTTCGCTTGTAGGGTGCTGGCACCCACATTCAGTGACCCAGAAAATTTGGCACTGCTGTGAATAGTTTAGTCGCAAAGTGAAGATTCACGGGTAAAAAGCCCCAAACCTGGAGATAGGTTATTATTCAGCTTTCAGCAGCCCTGGGCGAGTTCTTTAGAGAAATGTGGATCTTTTTCTGGGTGCCCTTGTCTATGTCCAGCTACACAACGAGATGAGGATGGTCATTGTCATTTTCTGAGCTGCGAACGGGCATAAAGGTGAGAAAATGTCGGATTTTGACCATTTGTGCTCACTTTTGAATTTCAATGTACCTCTCTATAACATGAGCCAGGTGTAATGTCAGTGGTCGCATTGGTTTGATTTTTTGTTTGCTTGTAGGGCGCTGGCACCCACATTCAGTGACCCAGAAAAGTTGGCACTGCTGTGAATAGTTTAGCCGCAAAGTGAAGATTCACGGGTAAAAAGCCCCAAACTTGGAGATAGGTTATTATTCATCTTTCAGCAGGCCTGGGCGAGTTCTTTAGAGAAATATGGGTCTTTTTCTGGGTGCCCTTGTCTATGTCCAGCTACACAACGAGATGAGGATGGTCATTGTCATTTTCTGAGCTGCGAACGAGCATAAAGGTGAGAAAATGTCGGATTTGGACCATTTGTGCTCACCTTTGAATTTCAACGTACCTCTCTATAACATGAGCCAGCTGTAATGTCAGTTGTCGCATTGGTTTGATTTTTGGTTTGCTTGTAGGGCGCTGGCGTCCACATTCAGTGACCCAGAAAATTTGGCACTGCTGCGAATAGTTTAGTCGCAAAGTGAAGATTCACGGGTAAAAAGCCCCAAACTTGGAGATAGGTTATTATTCATCTTTCAGCAGCCCTGGGCGAGTTCTTTAGAGAAATGTGTGTCTTTTTCTGGGTGCCCTTGTCTATGTCCAGCTACAAAACGAGATGAGGATGGTCATTGTCATTTTCTGAGCTGCGAACGGGCATAAAGGTGAGAAAATGTCGGATTTTGCCCATTTGTGCTCAACTTTGAATTTCAACGTACCTCTCTATAACATGAGCCAGCTGTATTGTCAGTGGTCGCATTGGTTTGATTTTTGGTTTGCTTGTAGGGCGCTGGCACCCACATTCAGTGACCCAGAAAATTTGGCACTGCTGTGAATAGATTAGTCGAAAAGTGAAGATTCACGGGTAAAAAGCCCCAAACTTGGAGATAGGTTATTATTTATCTTTCAGCAGCCCTGGGCGAGTTCTTTAGAGAAATGTGTATCTTTTTCTGGGTGCCCTTGTCTATGTCCAGCTGCACAACGAGATGAGGATGGTCATTGTCATTTTCTGAGCTGCGAACGGGCATAAAGGTGAGAAAATGTCGGATTTTGACCATTTGTGCTCACTTTTGAATTTCAATGTACCTCTCTATAACATGAGCCAGCTGTAATGTCAGTGGTCGCATTGGTTTGATTTTTGGTTTGCTTGTAGGGTGCTGGCACCCACATTCAGTGACCCAGAAAAGTTGGCACTGCTGTGAATAGTTTAGCCGCAAAGTGAAGATTCACGGGTAAAAAGCCCCAAACTTGGAGATAGGTTATTATTCAGCTTTCAGCAGCCCTGGGCGAGTTCTTTAGGGAAATGTGTGTCGTTTTCTGGGTGCCCTTGTCTATGTCCAGCTACACAACGAGATGAGGATAGTCATTGTCATTTTCTGAGCTGCGAACAGGCATAAAGGTGAGAAAATGTCGGATTTTGCCCATTTGTGCTCACCTTTGAATTTCAACGTACCTCTCTATAATATGAGCCAGCTGTAATGTCAGTGGTCGCATTGGTTTGATTTTTGGTTTGCTTGTAGGGCGCTGGCACCCACATTCAGTGACCCAGAAAATTTGGCACTGCTGTGAATAGTTTAGTCGCAAAGTGAAGATTCACGGGTAAAAAGCCCCAAACTTGGAGATAGGTTATTATTCAGCTTTCAGCAGCCCTGGGCGAGTTCTTTAGAGAAATGTGGGTCTTTTTCTGGGTGCCCTTGTCTATATCCAGTTACACAACGAGATGAGGATGGTCATTGTCATTTTCTGAGCTGCGAACGGGCATAAAGGTGAGAAAATGTCGGATTTTGACCATTTGTGCTCACCTTTGAATTTCAACGTACCTCTCTATAACATGAGCTAGCTGTAATGTCAGTGGTCGCATTGGTTTGATTTTTGGTTTGCTTGTAGGGCGCTGGCACCCACATTCAGTGACCCAGAAAATTTGGCACTGCTGTGAATAGTTTAGTCGCAAAGTGAAGATTCACGGGTAAAAAGCCCCAAACTTGGAGATAGGTTATTATTCAGCTTTCAGCAGCCCTGGGCGAGTTCTTTAGAGAAATGTGGATCATTTCTGGGTGCCCTTGTCTATGTCCAGCTACCCAACGAGAGGAGTATGGTCATTGTCATTTTCTGAGCTGCGAACGGGCATAAAGGTGAGAAAATGTCGGATTTTGACCATTTGTGCTCACCTTTGAATTTCAACGTACCTCTCTATAACATGAGCCAGCTGTAATGTCAGTGGTCGCATTGGTTTGATTTTTGGTTTGCTTGTAGGGCGCTGGCACCCACATTCAGTGACCCAGAAAATTTGGCACTGCTGTGAATAGTTTAGTCGCAAAGTGAAGATTCACGGGTAAAAAGCCCCAAACTTGGAGATAGGTTATTATTCAGCTTTCAGCAGCCCTGGGCGTGTTCTTTAGAGAAATGTGGATCTTTTTCTGGGTGCCCTTGTCTATGTCCAGCTACACAACGAGATGAGGATGGTCATTGTCATTTTCTGAGCTGCGAACGGGCATAAAGGTGAGAAAATGTCGGATTTTGACCATTTGTGCTCACCTTTGAATTTCAACGTACCACTCTATAACATGAGCCAGCTGTAATGTCTGGGGTCGCATTGGTTTGGTTTTTGGTTTGCTTGTAGGGCGCTGGCACCCACATTTATTGACCCAGAAAATTTGGCACTGCTGTGAATAATTTAGTCGCAAAGTGAAGATTCACGGGTAAAAAGCCCCAAACTTGGAGATAGGTTATTATTCATCTTAAAGCAGCCCTGGGCGAGTTCTTTAGAGCAATGTGTGTCTTTTTCTGGGTGCCCTTGTCTATATCCAGCTACACAACGAGATGAGGATGGTCATTGTCATTTTCTGAGCTGCGAACGGGCATAAAGGTGAGAAAATGTCGGATTTGGACCATTTGTGCTCACCTTTGAATTTCAACGTACCTCTCTATAACATGAGCCAGCTGTAATGTCAGTGGTCGCATTGGTTTGATTTTTGGTTTGCTTGTAGGGCGCTGGCACCCACATTCAGTGACCCAGAAAATTTGGCACTGCTGTGAATAGTTTAGCCGCAAAGTGAAGATTCACGGGTAAAAAGCCCCAAACTTGGAGATAGGTTATTATTCAGCTTTCAGCAGCCCTGGGCGAGTTCTTTAGAACCCTTTACCGTTTTAGGTATTTGTAGAGCAAAAACCGACCGTCATTGTTCATGCCATAACTTTTTTATTTTCACTTTTATTATGTACAAAATGGGGTGATTCTGAAAGTAAAAACCCTCAGGAATGCGATGCAACAACTTTCAAGTCCAGAAAACGAACACAGATTTCACTATTTAGCACTAATAATTATTTGGATTTATTGCCGATCGGGCAAACTGTTGCAATATGCAATAAATCAGATCCTTGCACTGGAGTGGCTCCCTCAGGTAAGTGGATACCAGGTTCGTTCTCTGGGTGGAATGCAGGAGTGTTACCAGTCACAGCGGTGTCAGCATTGTCCCAAGCATTGCAAATATCGACTAGTGCAGGTTGCACCGCTGGCTGTACATAGTACCTGTGCACCACGACCTCAACCCTGACGACGGCCTATTCCACGGCCGAATCCTCTCTCTCTGCCACATCCCCTTCCACCATTAGTGGCACTCATCTCAGCGACACTGTCGTCGTCTGTGACATCCATGTTACTCTCACTGGCGCTGCTTTCACTCGCCATGTCATCGTCGCGGTCGTCGTCAGAATAAATATTTTCAACAGGATTGTCTGGCTCCACAAACTCATCTTCGCTGGATGAGGCAGCGACAGAATCGTCAGGAAGGGTCTCCAGAAGCGAAAAAGCTTGCTCCGCGTCCATGGCTTGCACAGCAGGGCAGACAGTCGTGAGGCCAGCTCAAGCAAAAGTCGAAATAATCTGCAGGCAATACCAAAAGTCGCAGGGTACGCACTTTTCCCAAAACGCATTTTTCAAGTCGCGATTTTCGCGATTTTTTATATTGCATCACACAAAAAAATTGTCGGCACCCTCTGCGCGTACATCTTGGCTACCAGTAGGGAAAATCCCAGCTCTCTGCGGTGAACCAGTCCAGCGCTGTGCGCATAGAAGTCATCGACCGCGAGCGGTCGAAATTTGTACGTACAAACTGTAAAGGGTTAGAGAAATATGGGTCTTTTTCTGGGTGCCCTTGTCTATGTCCAGCTACACAACGAGATGAGGATGGTCATTGTCATTTTCTGAGCTGCGAACGGGCATAAAGGTGAGAAAATGTCGGATTTTGACCATTTGTGCTCACCTTTGAATTTCAACGTACCACTCTATAACATGAGCCAGCTGTAATGCCTGGGGTCGCATTGGTTTGGTTTTTGGTTTGCTTGTAGGGCGCTGGCACCCACATTCAGTGACCCAGAAAATTTGGCACTGCTATGAATAATTTAGTCGCAAAGTGAAGATTCACGGGTAAAAAGCCCCAAACTTGGAGATAGGTTATTATTCAGCTTTCAGCAGCCCTGGGCGAGTTCTTTAGAGAAATGTGGATCTTTTTCTGGGTGCCCTTGTCTACGTCCAGCTACAAAACGACAGGAGGATGGTCATTGTCATTTTCTGAGCTGCGAACGGGCATAAAGGTGAGAAAATGTCGGATTTGGACCATTTGTGCTCACCTTTGAATTTCAACGTACCTCTCTATAACATGAGCCAGCTGTAATGTCAGTGGTCGCATTGGTTTGATTTTTGGTTTGCTTGAAGGGCGCTGGCGTCCACATTCAGTGACCCAGAAAATTAGGCACCACTGTGAATGGTTTAGTCACAAAGTGAAGATTCACGGGTAAAAAGCTCCAAAATTGGAGATAGGTTATTATTCATCTTTCAGCAGCCCTGGGCGAGTTCTTTAGGGAAATGTGTGTCTTTTTCTGGGTGCCCTTGTCTATGTCCAGCTACACAACGAGATGAGGATGGTCATTGTCATTTTCTGAGCGGCGAACGGGCATAAAGGTGAGAAAATGTCGGATTTGGACCATTGGTGCTCACCTTTGAATTTCAACGTACCTCTCCCTAACATGAGCCAGCTGTAATGTCTGGGGTCGCATTGGTTTGATTTTTGGTTTGCTTGTAGGGCGCTGGCACCCACATTCAGTGACCCAGAAAATTTGGCACTGCTGTGAATAGTTTAGTCGCAAAGTGAAGATTCACGGGAAAAAGCCCCAAACTTGGAGATAGGTTATTATTCAGCTTTCAGCAGCCCTAAGCGAGTTCTTTAGAGAAATGTGGATCTTTTTCTGGGTGCCCTTGTCTATGTCCAGCTACACTAAGAGATGAGGATGGTCATTGTCATTTTCTGAGCTGCGAACGGGCATAAAGGTGAGAAAATGTCGGATTTTGACCATTTGTGTTCACCTTTGAATTTCAACGTACCACTCTATAACATGAGCCAGCTGTAATGTCTGGGGTCGCATTGGTTTGGTTTTTGGTTTGCTTGTAGGGCGCTGGCACCCACATTCAGTGACCCAGAAAATTTGGCACTGCTATGAATAATTTAGTCGCAAAGTGAAGATTCACGGGTAAAAAGCCCCAAACTTGGAGATAGGTTATTATTCAGCTTTCAGCAGCCCTGGGCGAGTTCTTTAGAGAAATGTGGATCTTTTTCTGGGTGCCCTTGTCTACGTCCAGCTACAAAACGACAGGAGGATGGTCATTGTCATTTTCTGAGCTGCGAACGGGCATAAAGGTGAGAAAATGTCGGATTTGGACCATTTGTGCTCACCTTTGAATTTCAACGTACCTCTCTATAACATGAGCCAGCTGTAATGTCAGTGGTCGCATTGGTTTGATTTTTGGTTTGCTTGAAGGGCGCTGGCGTCCACATTCAGTGACCCAGAAAATTAGGCACCACTGTGAATGGTTTAGTCACAAAGTGAAGATTCACGGGTAAAAAGCTCCAAACTTGGAGATAGGTTATTATTCATCTTTCAGCAGCCCTGGGCGAGTTCTTTAGGGAAATGCGTGTCTTTTTCTGGGTGCCCTTGTCTATGTCCAGCTACACAACGAGATGAGGATGGTCATTGTCATTTTCTGAGCGGCGAACGGGCATAAAGGTGAGAAAATGTCGGATTTGGACCATTGGTGCTCACCTTTGAATTTCAACGTACCTCTCCCTAACATGAGCCAGCTGTAATGTCTGGGGTCGCATTGGTTTGATTTTTGGTTTGCTTGTAGGGCGCTGGCACCCACATTCAGTGACCCAGAAAATTTGGCACTGCTGTGAATAGTTTAGTCGCAAAGTGAAGATTCACGGGTAAAAAGCCCCAAACTTGGAGATAGGTTATTATTCAGCTTTCAGCAGCCCTAAGCGAGTTCTTTAGAGAAATGTGGATCTTTTTCTGGGTGCCCTTGTCTATGTCCAGCTACACTAAGAGATGAGGATGGTCATTGTCATTTTCTGAGCTGCGAACGGGCATAAAGGTGAGAAAATGTCGGATTTGGACCATTGGTGCTCACCTTTGAATTTCAACGTACCTCTCCCTAACATGAGCCAGCTGTAATGTCTGGGGTCGCATTGGTTTGATTTTTGGTTTGCTTGTAGGGCGCTGGCACCCACATTCAGTGACCCAGAAAATTTGGCACTGCTGTGAATAGTTTAGTCGCAAAGTGAAGATTCACGGGTAAAAAGCCCCAAACTTGGAGATAGGTTATTATTCAGCTTTCAGCAGTCTTGGGCGAGTTCTTTAGAGAAATATGGGTCTTTTTCTGGGTGCCCTTGTCTATGTCCAGCTACACAACGAGATGGGGATGGTCATTGTCATTTTCTGAGCTGCGAACGGGCATAAAGGTGAGAAAATGTCGGATTTGGACCATTTGTGCTCACCTTTGAATTTCAATGTACCTCTCTATAACATGAGCCAGCTGTAATGTCAGTGGTCGCATTGGTTTGATTTTTGGTTTGCTTGTAGGGCGCTGGCACCCACATTTAGTGACCCAGAAAATTTGGCACTGCTGTGAATAGTTTAGCCGCAAAGTGAAGATTCACGGGTAAAAGCCCCAAACTTGGAGATAGGTTATTATTCAGCTTTCAGCAGCCCTGGGCGAGTTCTTTAGAGAAATATGGGTCTTTTTCTGGGTGCTCTTGTCTATGTCCAGCTACACAACGAGATGAGGATGGTCATTGTCATTTTCTGAGCTGCGAACGGGCATAAAGGTGAGAAAATGTCGGATTTTGACCATTTGTGCTCACCTTTGAATTTCAACGTGCCACTCTATAACATGAGCCAGCTGTAATGTCTGGGGTCGCATTGGTTTGGTTTTTGGTTTGCTTGTAGGGCGCTGGCACCCACATTCAGTGACCCAGAAAATTTGGCACTGCTGTAAATAGTTTAGTCGCAAAGTGAAGATTCACGGGTAAAAAGCCCCAAACTTGTAGATAGGTTATTATTCAGCTTTCAGCAGCCCTGGGCGAGTTCTTTAGAGAAATGTGGATCTTTTTCTGGGTGCCCTTGTCTATGTCCAGCTACACAACGACAGGAGGATGGTCATTGTCATTTTCTGAGTTGCGAACGGGCATAAAGGTGAGAAAATGTCGGATTTGGACCATTTGTGCTCACCTTTGAATTTCAACGTACCTCTCTATAACATGAGCCAGCTGTAATGTCAGTGGTCGAATTGGTTTGATTTTTGGTTTGCTTGAAGGGCGCTAGCGTCCACATTCAGTGACCCAGAAAATTTGGCACCACTGTGAATGGTTTAGTCGCAAAGTGAAGATTCACGGGTAAAAAGCTCCAAACATGGAGATAGGTTATTATTCATCTTTCAGCAGCCCTGGGCGAGTTCTTTAGGGAAATGTGTGTCTTTTTCTGGGTGCCCTTGTCTATGTCCAGCTACACAACGAGATGAGGATGGTCATTGTCATTTTCTGAGCTGCGAACGGGCATAAAGGTGAGAAAATGTCGGATTTTGACCATTTGTGCTCACCTTTGAATTTAAACGTACCTCTCTATAACATGAGCCAGATGTAATGTCAGTGGTCGCATTGCTTTGATTTTTGGTTTGCTTGTAGGGCGCTGGCACCCACATTCAGTGATCCAGAAAATTTGGCACTGCTGTGAATACTTTAGTCGCAAAGTGAAGATTCACGGGTAAAAAGCCCCAAACTTGGAGATAGGTTATTATTCAGCTTTCAGCAGCCCTGGGCGAGTTCTTTAGAGAAATGTGGATCTTTTTCTGGGTGCCCTTGTCTATGTCCAGCTACACTAAGAGATGAGGATGGTCATTGTCATTTTCTGAGCTGCGAACGGGCATAAAGGTGAGAAAATGTCGGATTTGGACCATTGGTGCTCACCTTTGAATTTCAACGTACCTCTCCCTAACATGAGCCAGCTGTAATGTCTGGGGTCGCATTGGTTTGATTTTTGGTTTGCTTGTAGGGCGCTGGCACCCACATTCAGTGACCCAGAAAATTTGGCACTGCTGTGAATAGTTTAGTCGCAAAGTGAAGATTCACGGGTAAAAAGCCCCAAACTTGGAGATAGGTTATTATTCAGCTTTCAGCAGCCTTGGGCGAGTTCTTTAGAGAAATATGGGTCTTTTTCTGGGTGCCGTTGTCTATGTCCAGCTACACAACGAGATGGGGATGGTCATTGTCATTTTCTGAGCTGCGAACGGGCATAAAGGTGAGAAAATGTCGGATTTTGACCATTTGTGCTCACTTTTGAATTTCAATGTACCTCTCTATAACATGAGCCAGCTGTAATGTCAGTGGTCGCATTGGTTTGATTTTTGGTTTGCTTGTAGGGCGCTGGCACCCACATTCAGTGACCCAGAAAATTTGGCACTGCTGTGAATAGTTTAGCCGCAAAGTGAAGATTCACGGGTAAAAGCCCCAAACTTGGAGATAGGTTATTATTCATCTTTCAGCAGCCCTGGGCGAGTTCTTTAGAGAAATATGGGTCTTTTTCTGGGTGCTCTTGTCTATGTCCAGCTACACAACGAGATGAGGATGGTCATTGTCATTTTCTGAGCTGCGAACGGGCATAAAGGTGAGAAAATGTCGGATTTTGACCATTTGTGCTCACCTTTGAATTTCAACGTGCCACTCTATAACATGAGCCAGCTGTAATGTCTGGGGTCGCATTGGTTTGGTTTTTGGTTTGCTTGTAGGACGCTGGCACCCACATTCAGTGACCCAGAAAATTTGGCACTGCTGTAAATAGTTTAGTCGCAAAGTGAAGATTCACGGGTAAAAAGCCCCAAACTTGTAGATAGGTTATTATTCAGCTTTCAGCAGCCCTGGGCGAGTTCTTTAGAGAAATGTGGATATTTTTCTGGGTGCCCTTGTCTATGTCCAGCTACACAACGACAGGAGGATGGTCATTGTCATTTTCTGAGCTGCGAACGGGCATAAAGGTGAGAAAATGTCGGATTTGGACCATTTGTGCTCACCTTTGAATTTCAACGTACCTCTCTATAACATGAGCCAGCTGTAATGTCAGTGGTCGCATTGGTTTGAGTTTTGGTTTGCTTGAAGGGCGCTAGCGTCCACATTCAGTGACCCAGAAAATTTGGCACCACTGTGAATGGTTTAGTCGCAAAGTGAAGATTCACGGGTAAAAAGCTCCAAAAATGGAGATAGGTTATTATTCATCTTTCAGCAGCCCTGGGCGAGTTCTTTAGGGAAATGTGTGTCTTTTTCTGGGTCCCCTTGTCTATGTCCAGCTACACAACGAGATGAGGATGGTCATTGTCATTTTCTGAGCTGCGAACGGGCATAAAGGTGAGAAAATGTCGGATTTTGACCATTTGTGCTCACCTTTGAATTTAAACGTACCTCTCTATAACATGAGCCAGCTGTAATGTCAGTGGTCGCATTGGTTTGATTTTTGGTTTGCTTGTAGGGCGCTGGCACCCACATTCAGTGACCCAGAAAATTTGTCACTGCTGTGAATAGTTTAGCCGCAAAGTGAAGATTCACGGGTAAAAAGCCCCAAACTTGGAGATAGGTTATTATTCAGCTTTCAGCAGCCCTGGGCGAGTTCTTTAGAGAAATATGTGTCTTTTTCTGGGTGCCCTTGTCTATGTCCAGCTACACAACGAGCTGAGGATGGTCATTGTCATTTTTTGAGCTGCGAACGGGCATAAAGGTGAGAAAATGTCGGATTTTGACCATTTGTGCTCACCTTAGAATTTCAACGTACCTCTCTATAACCTGAGCCAGCTGTAATGTCAGTGGTCGCATTGGTTTGATTTTTGGTTTGCTTGTAGGGCGCTGGCACCCACATTCAGTGACCCAGAAAATTTGGCACTGCTGTGAATAGTTTAGCCGCAAAGTGAAGATTCACGGGTAAAAGCCCCAAACTTGGAGTTAGGTTATTATTCAGCTTTCAGCAGCCCTGGGCGAGTTCTTTAGAGAAATATGGGTCTTTTTCTGGGTGCTCTTGTCTATGTCCAGCTACACAACGAGATGAGGATGGTCATTGTCATTTTCTGAGCTGCGAACGGGCATAAAGGTGAGAAAATGTCGGATTTTGACCATTTGTGCTCACCTTTGAATTTCAACGTACCACTCTATAACATGAGCCAGCTGTAATGTCTGGGGTCGCATTGGTTTGATTTTTGGTTTGCTTGTAGGGCGCTGGCACCCACATTCAGTGACCCAGAAAATTTGGCACTGCTGTGAATAGTTTAGTCGCAAAGTGAAGATTCACGGGTAAAAAGCCCCAAACTTGGAGATAGGTTATTATTCAGCTTTCAGCAGCCCTGGGCGAGTTCTTTAGAGAAATGTGGATCTTTTTCTGGGTGCCCTTGTCTATATCCAGCTACACAAAGAGATGAGGATGGTCATTGTCATTTTCTGAGCTGCGAACGGGCATAAAGGTGAGAAAATGTCGGATTTGGACCATTTGTGCTCACCTTTGAATTTCAACGTACCTCTCTATAACATGAGCCAGCTGTAATGTCTGGGGTCGCATTGGTTTGATTTTTGGTTTGCTTGTAGGGCGCTGGCACCCACATTCAGTGACCCAGAAAATTTGGCACTGCTGTGAATAGTTTATTCGCAAAGTGAAGATTCACGTGTAAAAAGCCCCAAACTTGGAGATAGGTTATTATTCAGCTTTCAGCAGCCCTGGGCGAGTTCTTTAGAGAAATAGGGATCTTTTTCTGGGTGCCCTTGTCTATGTCCAGCTACACAACGAGATGAGGATGGTCATTGTCATTTTCTGAGCTGCGAACGGGCATAAAGGTGAGAAAATGTCGGATTTTGACCATTTGTGCTCACCTTTGAATTTCAATGTACCTCTCTATAACATGAGCCAGCTGTAATGTCAGTGGTCGCATTGGTTTGATTTTTGGTTTGCTTGTAGGGCGCTGGCACCCACATTCAGTGACCCAGAAAATTTGGCACTGCTGTGAATAGTTTAGCCGCAAAGTGAAGATTCACGGGTAAAAAGCCCCAAACTTGGAGATAGGTTATTATTCAGCTTTCAGCAGCCCTGGGCGAGTTCTTTAGAGAAATATGTGTCTTTTTCTGGGTGCCCTTGTCTATGTCCAGCTACACAACGAGCTGAGGATGGTCATTGTCATTTTTTGAGCTGCGAACGGGCATAAAGGTGAGAAAATGTCGGATTTTGACCATTTGTGCTCACCTTAGAATTTCAACGTACCTCTCTATAACCTGAGCCAGCTGTAATGTCAGTGGTCGCATTGGTTTGATTTTTGGTTTGCTTGTAGGGCGCTGGCACCCACATTCAGTGACCCAGAAAATTTGGCACTGCTGTGAATAGTTTAGCCGCAAAGTGAAGATTCACGGGTAAAAGCCCCAAACTTGGAGTTAGGTTATTATTCAGCTTTCAGCAGCCCTGGGCGAGTTCTTTAGAGAAATATGGGTCTTTTTCTGGGTGCTCTTGTCTATGTCCAGCTACACAACGAGATGAGGATGGTCATTGTCATTTTCTGAGCTGCGAACGGGCATAAAGGTGAGAAAATGTCGGATTTTGACCATTTGTGCTCACCTTTGAATTTCAACGTACCACTCTATAACATGAGCCAGCTGTAATGTCTGGGGTCGCATTGGTTTGATTTTTGGTTTGCTTGTAGGGCGCTGGCACCCACATTCAGTGACCCAGAAAATTTGGCACTGCTGTGAATAGTTTAGTCGCAAAGTGAAGATTCACGGGTAAAAAGCCCCAAACTTGGAGATAGGTTATTATTCAGCTTTCAGCAGCCCTGGGCGAGTTCTTTAGAGAAATGTGGATCTTTTTCTGGGTGCCCTTGTCTATATCCAGCTACACAAAGAGATGAGGATGGTCATTGTCATTTTCTGAGCTGCGAACGGGCATAAAGGTGAGAAAATGTCGGATTTGGACCATTTGTGCTCACCTTTGAATTTCAACGTACCTCTCTATAACATGAGCCAGCTGTAATGTCTGGGGTTGCATTGGTTTGATTTTTGGTTTGCTTGTAGGGCGCTGGCACCCACATTCAGTGACCCAGAAAATTTGGCACTGCTGTGAATAGTTTATTCGCAAAGTGAAGATTCACGTGTAAAAAGCCCCAAACTTGGAGATAGGTTATTATTCAGCTTTCAGCAGCCCTGGGCGAGTTCTTTAGAGAAATAGGGATCTTTTTCTGGGTGCCCTTGTCTATGTCCAGCTACACAACGAGATGAGGATGGTCATTGTCATTTTCTGAGCTGCGAACGGGCATAAAGGTGAGAAAATGTCGGATTTTGACCATTTGTGCTCACCTTTGAATTTCAATGTACCTCTCTATAACATGAGCCAGCTGTAATGTCAGTGGTCGCATTGGTTTGATTTTTGGTTTGCTTGTAGGGCGCTGGCACCCACATTCAGTGACCCAGAAAATTTGGCACTGCTGTGAATAGTTTAGCCGCAAAGTGAAGATTCACGGGTAAAAAGCCCCAAACTTGGAGATAGGTTATTATTCAGCTTTCAGCAGCCCTGGGCGAGTTCTTTAGAGAAATATGGGTCTTTTTCTGGGTGCCCTTGTCTATGTCCAGCTACACAACGAGATGAGGATGGTCATTGTCATTTTCTGAGCTGCGAACGGGCATAAAGGTGAGAAAATGTCGGATTTTGACCATTTGTGCTCACCTTTGAATTTCTACGTGCCACTCTATAACATGAGCCAGCTGTAATGTCTGGGGTCGCATTGGTTTGATTTTTGGTTTGCTTGTAGGGCGCTGGCACCCACATTCAGTGACCCAGAAAATTTGGCACTGCTGTGAATAGTTTAGTCGCAAAGTGAAGATTCACGGGTAAAAAGCCCCAAACTTGTAGATAGGTTATTATCCAGCTTTCAGCAGCCCTGGGCGAGTTCTTTAGAGAAATGTGGATCTTTTTCTGGGTGCCCTTGTCTATGTCCAGCTACAAAACGACAGGAGGATGGTCATTGTCATTTTCTGAGCTGCGAACGGGCATAAAGGTGAGAAAATGTCGGATTTTGACCATTTGTGCTCACCTTTGAATTTCAACGTACCTCTCTATAACATGAGCCAGCTGTAATGTCAGTGGTCGCATTGGTTTTATTTTTGGTTTGCTTGTAGGGCGCTGGCGTCCACATTCAGTGACTCAGAAAATTTGGCACCACTGTGAATGGTTTAGTCGCAAAGTGAAGATTCACGGGTAAAAAGCCCCAAACTTGGAGATAGGTTATTATCCAGCTTTCAGCAGCCCTGGGCGAGTTCTTTAGAGAAATATGGGTCTTTTTCTGGGTGCCCTTGTCTATGTCCAGCTACACAACGACAGGAGGATGGTCATTGTCATTTTTTGAGCTGCGAACGGGCATAAAGGTGAGAAAATGTCGGATTTGGACCATTTGTGCTCACCTTAGAATTTCAACGTACCTCTCTATAACATGAGCCAGCTGTAATGTCTGGGGTCGCATTGGTTTGATTTTTGGTTTGCTTGTAGGGCGCTGGCACCCACATTCAGTGACCCAGAAAATTTGGCACTGCTGTGAATAGTTTAGTCGCAAAGTGAAGATTCACGGGTAAAAAGCCCCAAACTTGGAGATAGGTTATTATTCAGCTTTCAGCAGCCCTGGGCGAGTTCTTTAGAGAAATGTGGATCTTTTTCTGGGTGCCCTTGTCTATGTCCAGCTACACAACGAGATGAGGATGGTCATTGTCATTTTCTAAGCTGCGAACGGGCATAAAGGTGAGGAAATGTCGGATTTTGCCCATTTGTGCTCACCTTTGAATTTCAACGTACCACTCTATAACATGAGCCAGCTGTAATGTCTGGGGTCGCATTGGTTTGATTTTTGGTTTGCTTGTAGGGCGCTGGCACCCACATTCAGTGACCCAGAAAATTTGGCACTGCTGGGAATAGTTTAGTCGCAAAGTGAAGATTCACGGGTAAAAAGCCCCAAACTTGGAGATAGGTTATTATTTATCTTTCAGCAGCCCTGGGCGAGTTCTTTAGAGAAATGTGTGTCTTTTTCTGGGTGCCCTTGTCTATGTCCAGCTACACAACGAGATGAGGATGGTCATTGTCATTTTCTGAGCTGCGAACGGGCATAAAGGTGAGAAAATGTCGGATTTTGACCATTTGTTCTCACCTTTGAATTTCAACGTTCCTCTCTATAACATGAGCCAGCTGTAATGTCAGTGGTCGCATTGGTTTGATTTTTGGTTGGCTTGTAGGGCGCTGGCACCCACATTCAGTGACCCAGAAAATTTGGCAGTGCTGTGAATAGTTTAGCCGCAAATTGAAGATTCACGGGTAAAAAGCCCCAAACTTGGAGATAGGTTTTTATTCAGCTTTCAGCAGCCCTGGGCGAGTTCTTTAGAGAAATGTGGATCTTTTTCTGGGTGCCCTTGTCTATGTCCAGCTACACAACGACAGGAGGATGGTCATTGTCATTTTCTGAGTTGCGAACGGGCATAAAGGTGAGAAAATGTCGGATTTGGACCATTTGTGCTCACCTTAGAATTTCAACGTACCTCTCTATAACATGAGCCAGCTGTAATGTCAGTGGTCGCATTGGTTTGATTTTTGGTTTGCTTGTAGGGCGCTGGCGTCCACATTCAGTGACCCAGAAAATTTGGCACCACTGTGAATGGTTTAGTCGCAAAGTGAAGATTCACGGGTAAAAAGCCCCAAACTTGGAGATAGGTTATTATTCATCTTTCAGCAGCCCTGGGCGAGTTCTTTAGGGAAATGTGTGTCTTTTTCTGGGTGCCCTTGTCTATGTCCAGCTACACAACGAGATGAGGATGGTCATTGTCATTTTCTGAGCTGCGAACGGGCATAAAGGTGAGAAAATGTCGGATTTTGACCATTTGTGCTCACCTTTGAATTTCAATGTACCTCTCTATAACATGAGCCAGCTGTAATGTCAGTGGTCGCATTGGTTTGATTTTTGGTTTGCTTGTAGGGCGCTGGCACCCACATTCAGTGACCCAGAAAATTTGGCACTGCTGTGAATAGTTTAGCCGCAAAGTGAAGATTCACGGATAAAAAGCCCCAAACTTGGAGATAGGTTATTATTCAGCTTTCAGCAGCGAGTTCTTTAGAGAAATATGGGTCTTTTTCTGGGTGCCCTTCTCTATGTCCAGCTACACAACGAGATGAGGATGGTCATTGTCATTTTCTGAGCTGCGAACGGGCATAAAGGTGAGAAAATGTCGGATTTTGACCATTTGTGCTCACCTTTGAATTTCAACGTGCCACTCTATAACATGAGCCAGCTGTAATGTCTGGGGTCGCATTGGTTTGATTTTTGGTTTGCTTGTAGGGCGCTGGCACCCACATTCAGTGACCCAGAAAATTTGGCACTGCTGTGAATAGTTTAGTCGCAAAGTGAAGATTCACGGGTAAAAAGGCCCAAACTTGTAGATAGGTTATTATTCAGTGTTTGTTTTCTTTCTCTGGAAGACTGTATGCACTAAGAATATCAAACATAAGACACTGCTAAAACTGAGAAGAAACTTAGAATTGGATTCAACCACTGTTCACCATGAACTCTTTTCAAAACAAGGAGAATAAAAACAACAACAAAACCAAAGCTGCTAGAGCACTGCACGCGGAAAAACTCTGCACGTGAGATGCCATGCAGCGGGAAAAAGGCCATACATCTGAAGCATACGTCTCGTGCACAGGAGCACAAGCCCGGGAAAAACAGGGTTGATGATCACATGATTTCACGCATGAGTGATACCATACATGACCTACAGAACTAGAGAATGATTGTAGTGAAAACAGACACATAAATCATACATTTCTCCCCTCTTTGCTCGAATAAGGCAGAACTATGGTTGACGGATGAGAGCAAGCTAACGTAAACAGAAGAGATCACACTACATGTATAGCATGGATTGAACGCTGCACCAAACTTGAGTGGAACGGCCAACGCCGGAGAATTGGACTGTCACCTAAGAACAATTTTGAATTTTAAGATGATGAGAAAAACAGCAGATAATGATCTCCAAGTCGGGTGCATGACCATATCAATGTTCCTTAAGAACATGTCACTTTGCTGTACAATACTGTTCGTTGCTGCTAGCAGTTCACACGGAGCGAAACTGTTCACTACTGCTAACAGTTCACTGCTCACTCTCGAGTGGAATCAGGACATTGATAGCACGTCGGTACACCCGCTTGCGGATCTTGACGTCCACTACGCGTACACAACCGTCCTCAGCCGGGTATACAGCAACCACTCGACCGAGTGGCCAGGTACTTCTAGGGGTGTGTGCGTCAACACAGATGACGACATCGCCCACCTTGATGTTGCGTTTCTTCTGCTGCCACTTCTGCCGGACGTTCAACGTTGGAACCACCTCCTTCACCAACCTTCGCCAGACGTCTTGAGTTAGGCGCTGTACAACTCTCCACCTGTCATGTGGATCAGGCTGTCCGTCAGGCTCCAGATGATCGATGGCGTGGTGGATATCGCGATGACCCACGAGGAAGTGCAGTGGCGTTAGCGGCTCTAGATCCTCGGCATCGTCACTGATACTCGTAAGAGGTCGGGCGTTCAGCATAGCCTCCGCATGAACGAATGCGGTCGCAAGCTCTTCATCACTGCACACTCCATTTTCGAGAACGGCGTACACTGCACGCTTCGCCAGCTTGATCATAGACTCGAACACACCTCCGTGATGTGGCGCGCTTGGTGGATTAAATCTCCAGTTGATCTTGTTTGACGCCATGTCTGCCGCGACATCTTCAGAGCGCTCCAGCTCTTCCACGGCGTCTCGCAGCTCTGCTTCAGTAGCGACGAAATTGGTGCCGTTGTCAGAGACGACATCCTTCGGTGTGCCTCGCCTCTTACAGAATCGGGAGAAACACATCAAGAACCCCTGCGCCGTCATGTCGTAAGCCATTTCCAAATGACACGCACGTGTCTCCAGACACGTAAATAGGCAGAGATAACGCTTGGCACGGCTTCGTCCACGGCCTTGCCTTGTCGAGAACGGCCCGGCGTAGTCCACGCCAACGCCAGAGAACACTCGTTCAGTGATAGCGACACGCTGCTCAGGAAGCTGTCCCATGAGTTGGGATGCTGGCCTGTTCCACCGTCGTCTGCAGCCGTTGCAACCGTGTCGATGCGACTTCACTGCCTGCTTCCCGCGGACGATCCAATAGCGTTGTCGGAGATTTGCGAGTAGATAGTTGACTCCGAATTCGTGATGACACTTCTCATCCTCCGATGCTATGACGAGTGAGGTGATCTGGTGCTTAGGTGGGAGAATCACGGGCCGGCGTGTGCATGCCGTAACCTTCGTGCTAGCATTATCGAGCCGTCCGCCGACTATCAGCACTGCAGGATGCTGACTTGTATCCAGTTCTGGATTCAGTGGCAGCAGCGGATCGCCATTCTCAAGTGGTTGGCCACGCTCAAGACGGCTGATGGTGCGCCCATAGGACACGCGTTGAGAAACGGAGAGCCAGTACCTCTCTGAAAGTACCATCTCCTCAGCCGACAGCTCCGGTACTGGAACACAACTGCCGCTGCAGTCGCAACTCCCCTCTGTGCTGCTGGCTGGGAGAGGTTGCAGCAATCCATCTGATGTGGCAGGTGCACTGGCTTTGGTTGATCCAGCTGCCTGCTTGCAGTTGCGGAGGAAACGAAGGCACCAGCACGTCACGCGAAGAAGTCTCTTCCATGACGAGTACCTGGCTGGTGACAAGCGAGACTGTGCAGGCTCCGCTGCTGTTGTGACAAACGCAGATGCCAGGGCTCGCTTCGTCTCTCCACCGACGTATGATGGCACAGTGATCTCTCGAATTGGCCACTGATCGGGAGGCGACGACAGGAACTCCGGTCCGGACCACCAGACTTCATTGTCAGCTAGCTTCTCCGCTGTCAATCCACGACTTGGCAGGTCTGCGGGGTTGAGTCGGCCCGGGATATGACGCCATTGAGCTCCAGAGGTAGCGGCGTGAATCTCGGAGATTTTGTTCCCGATGTCGGTCTGAAACTTCCGGCTGTGAGATCTGACCCAATACAGCACGTTCATACTGTCCGTCCAGAATACATGGTCTCGGACTGGCAGGTTGAGTGCTTTCTCCACCTCGAGGCTCAGCTTCGTGCCGAGGACCGCTGCCTTCAGCTCCAACTTTGGGATGGAGAGCTTGCGGATTGGAGATGGTCTCGCCTTCGCCAGGGCTAGCGTCGTCTTCACCGTTCCGTCTGGATACTGGCACCGTATGTACGTAGCAGCAGCGTACGCTCCATCAGATGCGTCGGTGAACGTGTGCACTTGGATCTCAGCAGTGGAGGGGTCGAGAGTGGCCACCTTGAAACACCGGTCGACTTGGACTGCTGAGAGTGAGGGTAGCTCCGAGAACCATTGCGTCCAAGCCTTGGCATCATGCTCGTCCAGTTGATCGTCCCAGCCATACCCTTTGATGCATAGCTGCTGGAACATCATCCGCGAGCGAATCGTGAACGGGCAGATCTGTCCTCGCGGGTCGAATACTGTGGACATCTCCTTCAGGACTGTCCTCTTGGTCATCTGCTCAGCTGCGCAGCCGGAGAAGACGAAGAGGAACTTGTCGGACTCAGCATTCCAGGTGACACCTAGAGTCTTCGTGGATGGCAGCGTGCTGTGACTGTGATCACCCACCTCGGCAACAGCTCCTGGCGCACGATCCTCCTCTGGAACATCGGCCATTACTGCTGCAGAATTGGACAGCCACTTGCGGATGTTGAATCCACCATCATGGAGTAGTGACTTCACCTCGAGGCGCACACGCTTGGCTGTGTCATCATCAGCACACGAATGGAGTAGGTCATCTACGTAAGTGTCATCGTGGACCGCGGCCGATACGTCAGCTGAGTAGAGATGGCCAAACTTGTTGGAGGTCTCCTCGAGAGCTCTACCCGCCAGGTACGGTGACGCTTTTACACCAAAGACGATGCGGTTGAACTGGTACACCTTCGGCTCGTGCTGCGGGTCGTGCCGCCACAAGAAGCGGTGGTACTTGCGGTCTTGTTGACGTAGCTGGATCTGCAGAAACATCTCTGATATATCGCCGACCAGGGCCACCGGCTCCAGGCAGAAGCGAAGCAGGACGTGAACAATATTGTTCTGTGTCTTTCTGCCAGCATACATCTCCTCGTTCATAGACGTACCTCCCCAGTTGACGGACGCATCGAAGACGACTCTCACCTTGGTGGTCACGCGATCATTTCTCACGACTGGGAAGTGGGGAAGATACCATTGATCACTTCCGTCCTCTGCCGCTGTGGTGGGCTCAACTTCTTCGATGTAGTGCTTCGTCATGTAGGTTGACAGCACGTTCCGGTATGCCTCGTACACAGCCGGTCGTTTGGCGAGCGAGCGCTCCAACGACTGAAGCCGCTGCTCAGCCTGCTTTGCGTTGGACTCGAGGCTCGGAATCCCGCTCGTCGCACTCCACGGGATGCCCATCTCAAAACGCGATCCATCGTGTTGAATCGACTCGGTCACTAGCTGTTCTGCCCGTTGCTCATCAGGTGTTGAGTATGTCTCACCCATGCCGACCTTCTCCAACTCCCAGAAGCTGTTGACAAGTTCATCTAGTCTCAGGTCCTGCGTAGACCCGACGAGAGATGCACCAACACATGTCATCTCGGGCTGGTCATAGGAGTTGTCAGTTGCGCCGTAACACACCCACCCGAGTGGTGTCAACCGAGCTAGCGGGTCACCAGGCTTGCCATGCCGTTCCTCCAGGGACGTGTGAAGCTGTGCCGCATTGAGTCCAATGAGGATGTCCACCTGAGCATGCTGCTGGTGCCTTGGGAACCTGATGTCGCTCAGGTGCGTCCAGTTCTGTTTCTGCGCGTTCCAGTCGACAGGCTTGATGGCACCAGTCACTGTTGGAAGGACGAAGGCAGAGAATGCAGACTCTTCGTCGCCTCCCTGTCGGGTGATAGTAACCGCTACTCTCTCACGGTCACCTCGGATGGTCTTGCCACCTAGTACGGTAGTCGTCAGTGTTTCGACATCTCCGCTGTAACTCAGCTGCTTGGCCAGGTCTTCTCTGATGAAGCTGACGGATGATGCCGAATCTAGCAGTGCGGTAGCCTCGACGACGTGAGGACCATTCTTCACTGTCACCGGCACTGTCATGAACGATACGTGCTGAGACTGGGAGAGACTGTCACTCGCGAAGCAGCTGGCTCCGACATTGACGGCAGCAGACGAATGTGCACCCGCTTTGTCACCTTCGGCGGTTTGTGCCTTAACTACCGGCGCCTGTTCGCTGGGCTTTCTCTCCGAGTGTAACATTCTGTGGTGCTTCCGCCCACACATGTCGCAGGGCTTGTTGCGACACTCTGCCGATCGATGCTTAGCCGGTCTCAGGCAACAGATGCAGATGTTGAGGGGCTTCACGAAGCTCCAGCGTTCAGCAACTGACATCTTCGCGAACTCATGGCAGTCTGCAAGTTGATGCTGCTTACCGCACTTGATGCAGCTCTTCGGAGTACCGGCTGACTTCCGCTCGCTGCTCTCGGCGGCTGTTGTCAGAGTGTAGTGTTGACGGCGCTCTGACAATTTGGTCCTCTGACTGCCACAAGCGGATTGTCTTTCTGCAGCAGCCTGGCGCTTGTCCGAACTGCTGCTGGATGACACTGCTTGGCTCTTGTAGCTGTTGCGCTGGCGCTCGTCCACCTTCCGCATCATGTGCACGACGTGAAGCAGCCAGTCCGCGAATGATTGTACATCGCATTTCTGGTCATCATACTTCTCAAAGTACTTGAGCAGCATTGACGACGGGACTTTCTCCGTTGCAGCGAGATAGAGCTCTCGGCCAGGGGTTATACCACATGACCTCATGTTCACCAGGACACTCCGCAGCTTCAATGCGAACTTCTTTATCTTCTCAGTGTCTTTCATGGTAGTGATCTTCGGCCACGTAATGATTTCCTGCTCGTGCCGCTCGATCTGACGATCCTCACCACCATACCAGGCCTCGATCTCCTGCATGGCTGCCTGATAGGCCCCCGGCCCGTCCATGACGTCTTCTATCAGCTCCTCAGCACAGCCACCCGCGAGAGCCTCCCTCAGGCGTGCCATCTTGTAGTATTCTGTGACATTCGGATCTGCGCCGACCAGTCCCATGAATTTCTGCCGCCATCTCACGTAATTGTCTTCATTGCCATCAAACATGGGCAGCTTCAGTGCCTTGAGGTGGCCACTCGGGCGGTAGGCCGGCGTCACTGTCGGGGCACCCTGATGCTGTCCGATTTGGTGGGCTGGCACTGCTTGTGCTTGGCTACTCGGGTACTGGGGTGCTGCTGTTGAAACCATGTACTGTGGTACAGGCATAGGCTGATATGGATACGCCGGTGTGCTGGTGTATGTCAGGCCGGGTCTGACCTCACGCGAGATTGTCGGCTGACTACTGGTAGCTGCTCCGTGCACCGTCACGCTGGGCTTCGGCACAAACGGAGGGGCGGCTGCTGTAAGTGCTGTCATTGGTGCGAACGCCTGGCTCACGAAGCCAGAGCGTTGAGTTGGCGCTGCGCTGGATGCGGCTACGGCGCGCTGTGCGCTGAGACCGTCCACACCATGCGGCCTAGTTGCTGATGCTCCACTGGTGGTGCTACTGCCTACTGCACTGATAGTAGCAGGTGGTGACGGAACAGCAGCATCCACTGCTGGCACTGGTCTGCTGCTCACTGGGTGTGCTGGTGTCCTTACTGCCCTTGACAGGGTAGTTGTTGGCTGTAGTCTGCCTGGATTCCTGACAACAAACTGCTGTGTGGATCTGCTGACATGTTGTTGCTGCTGCTGCTGCTGGTCCCCTGCCAGTTCTGAGTTCGACTTTCTGTTCCTTAGTTCTCTAACATACCACAGAGGCAGCCTTCTGCTGTAGTCGGAGCTGCAACTAACCACCTCTGTTTCGTCGTCATCAGCATCTGAACTTGCTGAACCAGTAACACTGGGTGGCACTATTGGCGATTGCCCAAGCACCATCTCCACCGGGTTTGCCTCAACATCACCCGACGCATATGCTGCGTCTGTAACTGTGGCTGTCGGTTCGACCAGTCCATCAGCTGACTGTGGTGTAGACCCACGTCCTGTGCCGACCACTGGTCGGTCCAAATCGGAAGGTGAGTAGACACTTCTATCTTCGCTGCTGTTCTCACTGTAAGCAGATGCGGAAGAGCGGCGACGAAACTCAGACTTCGCCCTCTCCACCGTGCTTGCCTTCTTCATTAGATCGAGTTGGATGGCGATCGACTCTTGTCGCAACTTCGCCACTTCTGCTTCCTTGTCCAACTCCGCCTGTAGTCTCTCGACTTCCTTGGCTATTCTTCTTTCGGATGCACTAGTCCTTACACCTCTCTCATCATGTCTTCGCTGTGTTAGGTTTCCGACGTCTGCGTCGGAGGAAATAAATCGCTTGGGCAGCTTGCCCTTCGTTGATCTTGAACTGACTCGCTGTCCAGGTATGGCACTCTGCTCGTCCATCCTGAAGATCCGGCTCGAAGGACCAGTATGTTTGTTTTCTTTCTCTGGAAGACTGTATGCACTAAGAATATCAAACATAAGACACTGCTAAAACTGAGAAGAAACTTAGAATTGGATTCAACCACTGTTCACCATGAACTCTTTTCAAAACAAGGAGAAAGCAAAACAACAAAACCAAAGCTGCTAGAGCACTGCACGCGGAAAAACTCTGCACGTGAGATGCCGTGCAGCGGGAAAAAGGCCATACATCTGAAGCATACGTCTCGTGCACAGGAGCACAAGCCCGGGAAAAACAGGGTTGATGATCACATGATTTCACGCATGAGTGATACCATACATGACCTACAGAACTAGAGAATGATTGTAGTGAAAACAGACACATAAATCATACAGTTTTGAAAAGCTGTTCATCACCTTATACTAGAACAGTACCAAACAATGCACCGGCGCCAGGTTTTGTAACGTGGTGTTGTGTTGTTGTTGTTTGTGCACTGTGTTTGACCGCAGTGACATCGGCCAGCAGTACGGGTGCACTGCTGCCAACCAGTCGCCATCACATTCTGCAGCTGAACGAGAAAGCCCACCTGTACGCATATGACGTCATCATGTCACAGCTGAGGATGAGACTGGCGGACGTGGCCAATCTGGCGGTAAGTAACTTGAGTGAGTTTAGTGGAGACATTGGGGAGATTTCTTGGTCGTGGTTCGTGTGTGTGCTAGAGGCATGTGTTGCTGGCTTAGGGAAGTGGGATTGGGGGACGAAAAGGATACAACCCCGCTCCTAGATGGACTGACCGGCAGTGAGCGTTAATTGAGCACTATTTTGCCACGTGTTCCAGGCGCTTCATGCCCGGTTGCTGGGCGCCTTGCATTCATAACTGACAGTCGTACTCCAACCGCGCTCATGGGAAACGCTGGCAATCGGTGATCAGGATTAGCCACTGATAGGCTATTAGTTGAGCAGTGCCATGTAGGGTAGCAGCAGTGCCATGTAGGGTAGCAGCAGTGCCATGTAGGGTAGCAGCAGTGCCATGTAGGGTAGCAGCAGTGACGACGGACATGTACACGCTCTATGCCTGGAGCCGCCGTGGATCTTGCGGCAGTTATGCCTGACATCGTCAGACTCGACAATATTGAGTTGGCTGTTGTCGGCTGGGTTATGTACCAACCAGAATGTCTTACTAGAGATTTAAGCAGCAGCAGCAGCAAGGACTTCAGGCAATGCACTTGAAATATATTCAAAGGAACTCACCTCACAGTATTTCATTCCTGGACAGCCTTGGGTACCGCTGGTGTGGGATCAATTTCAAGTCCACCCCGAGTATGACAAGATGGATACAGCACAGAACGCACTGCGTACGCTACATGTTTGTGATAACTCGTATGTTGTGCCGTGTGGTGATCGTTGAAAGACAAGACTGCTGATTTGCAGCATGCTTTGCCCTTGAGTCCGGCCCTTTTGCAGGTCAGGAACATTGAATCTATCCTGCAATGCAGAGGAACCTCGGTGTCCGACCACCTCACTTTTGCAGACCCCATCTGTGCACATATGAAATGCATCAGGCCATATCGGAAATGGGAACACTTTGCTCGGTCGGAAAGGTAGTTGGATCTCTGGGCTTTTGCTGTAGTTTCCTTAGGGATGACATCCATTTCTTCTTATCGGATTTCTGAGCTTTTACTCTACATGTATTTATCGTACTTTTAACGTAACTTTGCCTTTTCTGTATATTCGTGTCATGTTGGTGGTGGTGGTCGTGGTCGTGGGGTCATGGTAATCGTGGTGTGCTGTTGTTGTTGGTGGTGGTGATGGTGTTGGTGTTGTTAGGTGTGGTCCTCAATGGGAGACTCCTCCTCAGAAGGCGGTGGTGCCAGTGTTCCAATGTTCAGTTTAGCACCACAAGACTACATACAACATGTAAGTTTGAGCTCAGAACTCTCCCATGCAAATTATTGTATACATACTCAATTACGTAATGTCACGGCAGTCAAATGTTGTTCGTCCGCATTGTTTGTCCATACCCCCACATTGTTTTTGAGGTATTCGCAATTGAAATTTGTTCAATACTTGGATGCTTGAGCTGAGGTGTACTGGTGGCTGCCTTATTAATATACTGAGTAGTAGTGTATCTGTAGGGATGGACAGCAGCCAATGATCCGTGCAGAGCTACAGATGAATAAATTCAACGAGCAAAATTACATGAGAATGAATGAATTGTGGATATGAGTAAGGAAAAGACTGTGCTACAGATACAAATAACAAAGGGACACGATATGGGCCGAGGTCAGCTAAAACATGTCTTTGGGGTTTCGGAATATTTTTGAGACGTGACGGAGCTGTCGAGCGCATCTGATACTGTGCTTCATTCGTCATCCGGTGGCGATAGCATCTTGTCTAACTTCGTTCTCACACTAAGTGACTTGTTTTGGCAGGCTAGTTCAAGCAGCTGGCAAGCAAAGTGACAATTTTCTGGATTTTTTCCGAAAAGTTTCACTCTAAGACCTGTTTTAGCTGGCTGTGGCCATATGCACTAATATGGAAAGGTGCTAGTGACGCCGTATTTTCAGTGTGTGCACTTTGGACGCACTGTTTGATGGGCAGAATGCCGATTGCACCTAACTGTGTTACCGTAATGTCGCGTGCATTAGCCGGGGCTTATATGCCTATAAGCCGGTGATGGAGTCAGGCTTGTACACAAGACAGGCTTATACACGAGACAGGCTTATATGACAAGCACCACTCAATGACCAGGCTTGTATGCGCAAACTGCTGACTTTTGGACGTCAAAACCAACATTTTCCAACGGGATTTTTTTTCTCTTTTTTTCGCTCCCTGAACCGCGTCCCCCCTCTCCTTTCTCTCTCTCTCTCTCTCTCTCTCTCTCTCTCTCTCTCTCTCTCTCTCTCTCTCTCTCTCTCTCTCTCTCTCTCTCTCTCTCTCTCTCACACACACACACACACACACACACACACACACACACACACACACACACACACACACACACACACACACACACACACACAAACGAACAAGCCAACTCATCAAACACCAGCAGCTTCACAGTAGAGTTCAACTCCTTTTCAGGTCATGAGGTGTGGAGTACGATGATAAAGAACATGCTCACCAGTCTTGCGTAGTAGCCCGGCTTACGCACGCGACACGTGGCGCGTCTCGTGTACTGGCCCGGCTTATGCATGCGACAGGCTTGTACGCGAAAAGCTGTTGCAGATTTCATGCTTCTACACGAGACAGGCTTATGCACAAATCCGGCTTATGCACGCGACATTACGGTAACCTGTTGAACAACACAAAACGCCTGTAGCGGAGGCAAAATTGGCTAAAATTTCAAAAATCCTGATATGGCTTTGAACTGTGTTGCAAATCGTTCTTGGACATATACCTGGCTCAAAACTGTTTTTGTTTATGAAAACCAACAAAACAAAGTTATGGCCAATAATAGTGGAGGCACTTTTACGGAAAATGCAATATGGGCCGTCCAAAGCAGAAAACGACCTAATATCAATTATCAAGTTATGACGTTTCAAAGGTGACGTAACTTTTTGGAAAAGCGTGCGCGCCTGCGCGGCTTGGAAGTGATCAGATTGTTTTGTTTCGACTACATCCTTGTCGTCGACAAGAAAGCGAGTGGGCGACTAGCTTTTGAAGAAGACGATCTTGAGAAAAGCTCACAAGATAGTTGGATCGAGTGTAGTGCACATGCAGAATGAGTCGTCATCGCAGTTTGGAGCCCATTGGGCTGGCTGCGGAAGAGCGAAATGCACTTGAACCACTTGACGCAAGCTACTATCAAATTTCCGAGTCAGGCGAGTCGAGCTCCGCTGAGGGTCAAATACAGCAGGCAGTTGCCGCGGAGGAACACTCGGATGGCTCATCTGACAGTGATAGCAGCATCAAGTTACAGAAAAAACGCGTCAACTACGGAGAAGCCCTCAGCGGCGATTCCAGTGAGTCTGTACTGTACTGTACACAGCGAACTTTCCGCTGCTTCCGACAGCGATGACGGCGCCGGCGCGACAGGGCAGGGATCAGCAGATCAAGAGCGTGCCCTAATCGCTGCAGATATTCGAGACCTGAAATCATACGGCTGCAGCTGTAAGGGCAAGAACTACTACGAATCGCTGTCGCCCAAGCTGCTGGAAGAGCTTATGTTCAGCGCGAAGCAGCTACTGACAACTGCGCTTCGCTCTGAACCTGGCTCCGCGCGACACCACTATTCGTATTCACTGCTGGGCCATGGGATCTCAGGTTTGTCAGTCTGTGGCACTCGATGTGTTTGGTCTCAGTCCTTATATGCTGAAGTCGCTACAGGGCATTGTGGGAGATGCAAAAGCAGAACCACCCTTGCATGGCTTGGCTGGCAAATCGCCTGTGAATGTGACTCCTGTGAATGTGACTCCTGCGGATGTTGCTGAGCGTGTTGTGACCTTCATTAGGAAGTATGCATCCGTCCATGGGATGCCACAGCCAGCTGCACCACGGGGGCAGAGCAGGAGTAGCCCCAACCTACCGGTACCTGCCAGCATCACTGTCCAAGCTCCTTGTGTACAAGTGTTCTGCAGAGTGTGAGTAAGATGATGCAGTGTCCTATGAAGTAGTTTTCAGAAGGACTTGGGTCAATCGGTGCTCTGATGTGGAGTTTATAAAGCCGCAAACAGATGTATGTGTAGCGAGGTCAGGCGAAAATTAAATTTTGGAAAACCCTATCGAATTGGGTATCTACGGAAAGCTTAGAGCTTCAGGCGTTCAAATCTAAAATTTGGGCTGGGTTAGAGCAACTGGAAGAGAGTTATGGGTGTTGAAAGGAGCCCGACTACGTGATTTTTTTGTCGCGACGAATGTACGCGTGGGAGCTCGAAAAATGGCACCCGGCACTCGGGTCCCAAGTCGCGACGGAGAGTGCATGATGTAATCTCGCGTGTCACGTGCGTGTACTTCGCTATGCTAGTGGCACCGCTGCGTGCAGCACTCGAGCCGAAAACTATTACTTTCTGAAGAGAAAATGTTTGTTCCTCTGCAGAGAAGGGAAATGTGCAATTGTCTTCAAGGATCGCCAGTGCATGTACTATTTGCTGTGAACCGGTGATGGTAAGATATTTGGGATCTAATGACGAGTTGGTGGCAACGGGAGCGGTGGCTGCTGTTGATGGATGATGTCGGAAGAAGCGCTTTCTCAAGACAAGTTTCTGCAGACGATCAGGAATTTGAAAACATAATTGTGCTCGAACGTATTGTTTGTTCTGGAGTAGTACAGTAGAGAGACTTTGTTAGAGACATTGTCTGTGTGAAAGTGAACGTTCCTCACTTTCTCTCTCACACAGGTTATGTTTGGCTGACAACTATTTGTAGTGTTGCCTTGATTGAGTAACACTGACAGCATTGGAAATAGTTTCCATTTCTGAAATGATGCATACAATTGGACAAAACTTTGCAAGAAAGACATAGCTTTCCGAAACAGTACCTGGGACCGGGACTGAAGTAGCCATCTCCTTACCTTCATCACCAACAAGCTTCTGAATAGATACAAAATGCTGCACACCAGACGCAAGCGAAGTTTAATCGGATTGATGGCGATTCGCTTGCTTCTGTTGCTTTTTAGATTGGTGCACATGCCTTCCCAAAGCAATCCTCCTTGCTGGACAGTGACACCAGTCGGGAGCCATAACGTCGGTGCGCCTCTTGTTACGCCAATGAAACTTGGCAGTCCGAAGGATTAGGGGGCGCTGAACACGATGCAGCAACAACCTAAGGCGTAACAAGAGGCGCAAGGACCGAAACCCGCCCTCGAATATTGGCAAAAAGCGAGAGACAGCGCGTCGACAGAGAAACGTCTGGACGCCGCGCGAACGGGTGGAGGCATTGCTCCATATCCTTACCAAAGGACTAGAAACTTGAAATTGCCCAAAAAGAGCAAGGAGACTGCACAAGCGAAGTTCAAACGCAGGTCAGTTTTGATGCCTCCCGTAAAAATCGAAAAATCGAGTAAAAACCTATGTGCCATTAACATCATCGATTTTCTATGGGCCGGGGATGGGCCAAGCGCGACAAGCGAAGTCCGTGAACTGGTCACGCGTCTGACCTCGCTAGTATGTGCAATGTGGGAACAGTGTGGGTGCGCGAGATCAGCGATGGTCCTGAATTTAAGAAAAACTTATTGAAACCAATGCTGGCGTTCCAGCTGGTCGCCCTGCAATCCTTGCGCCCAGTGGATCGTGACAACAGCGCTGCTCCTACCTCAACAAGGAAGTACTGCCCTATCTTAGCCAAGGCAAAGAAGCAACCTGGGCTTAGAAAACATCGTGTATGTGGAACAAACGACAGTGAAAGATGAAAATACTGTTTGCGATAGTAGAATATGGACCCCAAGACATAATAAAGTGATTTTAAGCATGATTAATGTGTCGTATCAGTCTGAAATTTTGTACAGAGGTTCACTATATCCATATAAACACAAGAGAGAGTTTGGAAGCTTTGTTACAACTCTGAGTTTCACGTATTACTACGATCATCAGGCAACTGATGGATCCAAAACGGGCAGCCAAAACATAAGGGGGAGCAATCTTGGGAAATTCTGAGGGTGTCATAGGCGACGCATATCATAGCGCAAGAGTCCGGTGAAGGCGTGAAGTTG
Source organism: Sycon ciliatum (assembly GCF_964019385.1). NCBI lineage: Eukaryota > Metazoa > Porifera > Calcarea > Leucosolenida > Sycettidae > Sycon > Sycon ciliatum. The sequence goes on from NC_088650.1 coordinate 22,613,442, forward strand.
CCAAGTCTTCAGACTTGGGGCTGTGCAGCAGTAGTTCCGACGTGAATGATATAGAATAGAGCTGGGGACAAATGCCAAATCCACACATTCCCACACCACTACACAAACATACACCCACACTCTCTCCCTTTTCTCACATACACATACACTCACACGCGCGTCCACACACACATTCTCTAAATCTCTCTCTCTCACGCACACACACATTCATTCTCTATATCACACACACACACACACACACACACACATACACACACACACTCTCCAAATCTCACACACACATTCTCTAAATCTTACATACACACACACATTCTCCAAATCTCACACAAACATTCTCTCTCTCTCTCTCCCTCTCTCTCTCTCTCTCACACACACACACACACACACACACACACACACACACACACACACGGCCACAATACTCATCCTTTCATTCCCACACCTACCGCACACATACTTGCACCCGCACTTATCCAATCACCCACACGCACTCTCTTTCTCACGCATGCACACAAACACACACACACACACACACACACACACTCACACACACACTCACACACACACTCACACACACACACACTCAGACCTCAGACCTGCCCATCGCGGAAGCGATGATAGCGAACAGCTATGTTAGACATAGCAACTTGTGCTGGGATTACACCATTCAACAGCTTGCAAGGCTGATGAATTGACCGCCACTATTTTTAGCCTGGTATCCACCACACAGCTAATTGAAGTGACTTTTTCTGGCCAGTGAATCCCTATTTTCCATTTTTCCATTTTTTTCTTTTTTCTTTTTTTTCTACACACACACCACACCACATACTCCGGCATACACTGGCTGTTGGTAACCACGCAGGAGAATGAAAGAAAAGTCAGGAAAAGACCGAGAAAGAGAAGAAAGACGTGTGCGACCATAATCGTCGGGAATTGAACCCGCAACCTCTCGATTGGAAATCGACTGCACATACCACTGCACCATATGGGTACACACACACACGCACGCACGCACGCACACACACACACACACACACACACACACTAGGCAGCGGGACTACCAGCTAGATTCACTTGACCTTGCGGGCAAAGTTACAGAGGTAGAACTTGTTTTCATGACGACACTTGGACACAAGCTCTGACCTCTTGTTGAGGGAGCGGGTCTTGTCGGCCCAGGCAATCTCTAGCTTCTAAGCTCTGACCTCTTGTTGAGGGAGCGGGTCCTAGGCCCAGGCAATCTCTAGCTTCTAAGCTCTGACCTCTTGTTGAGGGAGCGGGTCTTGTCGGCCCAGGCAATCTCTAGCTTCTAAGCTCTGACCTCTTGTTGAGGGAGCGGGTCTTGTCGGCCCAGGCAATCTCAGAATTTCCCACCTTGCTCCCCCTTATGTTTTGGCTGCCCGTTTTGGATCCATCAGTTGCCTGATGATCGTAGTAATACGTGAAACTCAGAGTTGTAGCAAAGCTTCCAAACTCTCTCTTGTGTACAAGGCTCTGCTCTACATGGGCATTGAGCACTCTTCGGACAGTGAAGCACACCACTTGACTATATCCATATACAAATTCCAATCAAAAAACAATTTTCCAAAATTTGACCCCTTAGGCCTGTTTTTGCTTTGGATGGCCCATATTGTGAACTACTTGTACTTACACTACAATTTCGAAACTGCGTATAGTTCCGTTCAAATCACATACACTAAGATTGAATAGCTGCAACTCCACTCCACACCAGTACTAATGCTGTCCATAATTATACTGAGTGTGATAAATGCTAAAACAAGGAGCAGCACACAATCCAGGTTGCCCTTGACACTGGAGGCAGCAATGACGACGATCTTTACGCACTCCTCGTGCCCAGCAAACTGCGCAGAGCTTCTGACATCGCTCCTGGATTCCTTCAGCAAGCAGCTCTTTCATGGCAGTGCGAATGAAATCGTAGTGCTTTTTCTTGTCGCCAGCCTGTCTGTACAAGACATATGCATTCAGCACTCCCTCCTCGATTACGTGTGTGGCTATTTTTTTATACCACTTTGCGGCTTTTCGTGCGCAGTCTAAAAGGATAGCTTGGCGTCATTGTGGTCGATACCACCAATGTGCCAGTTGTAGTCAACCACTAGCTGAAGCTTTTTGGCAGCTTTGCCATCCTTGTCTCGCTTTCCTGTCGAAGTGACGTTCACCTTTTGTAGAGTGGTCATGAACATCACTTCCTTGGTATCTTGAAGTTTTACGACCAGAACGCCTTGTGAGCTGCGGTATGTATATTCGCCTTTCTTGAGCTGCTTGTAGCCAGTGAGACGTTTCGGCAGACCGACTTGGTTCTTGCGGACAGTGCCACAGACAGCAATCTGGTGTTGCACCAGGTAGTTGGCTAATGGCATGCTCAAGTACCAGTTATCCACGTAGAGGTGGTATCCTTGGCTCTCAAGCGGCGGCATCAGCTTCGCAACCACAGCACCAGATACACCAAGCTCCTTGACCACGTCGGCAGTGAACATGGTCTGGTCCTTTCCAACATACACAAGGAAACTATGCATGTATCCACTATCCTCACAAAGAGCATATACCTTTATTCCAAAGCACCCTCTCTTCGACGGTATATACTGTCGGAAGCCGAATCTCCCCTTCCATGCCACCAGCTCCTCATCTATTGAATTCTTTTTTACTAGGGGTGTACACCTCTTAAAAACGGCTGACAAACAGGTCAATGAGCAGGTGCACTTTGCAAAGCTTGTCACTAGATGTCGCAGGGTCATTATTGTTGGAGAAATGCAGGAACATTAGGCGTTTGGTTGTTGTGGTGCATGCGAGTGTTTGCATGGAGTGCATCATGCATGAGTAACGGTGGCACACACACCCGCACACGCACTCACGCGGAGTTCTCATGCTGTCCAGGCGCTGCCACTAGTTGATCCACATCTTGAGGGTTTTGGACGCTATATTTTTTGTGCGACGTGTCGTCACCGTCGAGTGGCCGTCGCTAAACCATTGCTGTTTGGTGGTCTTTATACGCACCAAATTCAATCGGACTCCATTGTCGCCCACCACCACATTGTCTGTGTACGTGTACCGTACCGTTGTGACGACTCTGGTGATCCGGGAGTCCATCCTAAACAAACAGGCATGCATATGCACTGCGGTTAGGATGCTCATCCACCTGTCTCTCTTCATCGAAGCAAAACATTTACGGCTGCTCAAACGGCCGTGCCGTACAGGCCCCAGAGTTGTACCGTACTTTGCAAGAACGGTGGTGATGGCGGAGTCTGCCACCCAGACAGATGTGTCGTGGGTGTGCAACTGCAGAGTAGGGCTTTCCACAGGGATGGGGAAAATTCGTTTCCCACGAACCAGAATCTCGTTTGTGGCCAATTTCAGAATGGCCTCGGAGCTATCAATGGATACAT
>NC_088650.1:22621839-22689547 GCF_964019385.1 Sycon ciliatum
CTGCTGCTGCTGCTGCTGCTGCTGCTGCTGCTGCTGCTGCTTTTGTACATATTGCTTCAAGATGAACGATTAGTACTTTGATTTACTCGGTCCGCTGTTATTATTGTACTGTATATAGCTGGAATTCTCAATCCCTTTCTCCTGAAGGTTGTGCTTGTTTGGATTATCTGAGGGCACTGCGGGTGTTTAATGTTCGGCTGTTGAGTGTTCTCGTTCTTCAGAACTCCAGACTCCCTGCCCCTGGTGTGGGCCAGCAGCTGCCACGCAGACGTGAAAGCCACTCCCTGCACTCCTGAGTCCTGACGTAGTCCTGTACTGCTGTAGGCTGTATGTAGCCTGTACTGACTCTGTCACCATGGTCACGTCGCGTAGTCTACCAAGGACATGTAGATCTACAATGACTATGTAATATTGTAATGCCTACTAATGCATGCAGTAATGTCAATGGTCTACACTCTCCTCTACAGTCCATTCAGAAAAGGCTGAGCGCTGGCTCTGGAGAGCTCCCGTGTTTGGCGATTGTGTGGTACATTGTGCAGTGCCGCGCGATTCGAAACTTGAAAAAGGGTCCAAAAAGGCACCTCAACTGGGGTTCGAACCGCAAATGTACTGTTATGTAAGTGGAGTGAATGGCCTGGATTTTCATGGTTTTTACCCGATTCAGTGCTTTGGGGGCAAAACCTGGCCGAAATCCTATTCTTGTTATGGCTTGCTTTTTGGAGAAATAGACTTCAAAAACACAATTGGAAGAGCATTCCATGGGGGATTGCCAAAAAAAAGGAGACGAAAACTCAAAATTTGACCCGTTTATGGCCAAAACTGGCAAAAGCCAGGATATCATCTTTTTCTGAATGGACTGTAGTCTTGGCTCTACTCGATCGTACTAGTACTACTACTCCCACAACCAAGTAAATAATTTTTTTAATTTTTTTTAATTTTAGTTTTGTGACACTAGTCTCGTATACGCGTAGTGCATGCAATGCATGTGCCAATGATGCATGCACCTGCCTGATTTGGCCTGCCATAGTAACGGGGTATGGCGCTCGGCGGAACCCGTCGATTTTTACTTTTTTAGCAGCTGCTTCAAACCTCGCGCGCAAGCATAGCGCATGGGATGCTTGTCACCTATCCTTGGACGTCATTGACTGTTTCAGAAGAAGGTGTTCCGCGCTGTTCGTTGCTTTTTCATTGATTAGAACACGAGTGTTCCGGCCTCATCAGCTCATGGTTCTCCGGCCTTGTTCGTTCCCACAACGAATTACTTGCGGTGCACGGGTCGGTGTAATTACGTATCTACTAGCTACTGAAGACAGTAGTGCTTGCTGTTAGCTTAGCGGTCAGGGAGTGAAGGAACTTTGTAGCAAGTCACTGGAGAGTTACCCATGCAGCTGCTGGGAGTCTCTCACTCTCTCATACTTGTTAGTATTGCTCATGTACCTGAACCAGCGCTGTAGTGTGGTGTGGTAGCATAAATACGTGGTCACGGTAGTGGCTTGGCTTGGCTTGGCTTGGTCATGGCTGCTATCAATCCTATGGACAGGGCGGTGACGTCCGTACACGAGTTACCGCTAGCTCACTATCGCAGTCGTGACCCAGTGAAGAACTTGAAGATCAGGTGAGTGTCTTGCAACAACACAGAATGTTTTGGAGCAAACTTGACTTAGCCCAGAGGCAGAGGGGAATTTTTCTGTGAACCAGAAATGACTGCGAATTCCTTTCAGCCTGAAGGAAGAGAAATAACTGTGCTCAAGTAAAACTCAATCTATACTTCAGTTCCAGTATGGGAGTTTACGTTGTGTACCCATTGTGGCAAAAACACACAATTGTTGAATTGAGTTCAGCTTATTCACCCATTTAAACATGACCATTGCCATATCCACATTTTCACACTATCCTATACATTGTACTGCATAGTAGGGAGTTGTAACCATGGTAACCGAACCTTGCTGCAAAGTTGAAGTATAAACCGACAATAGCACTATCGCGAGCATGCCTGCCTGTCCGTGTTCCAGTACGTGCAGTTTCCAGTGATTTGCTGGCCAGAAACCCCACTTCTAAAAGTTAGTGTATGGTGTAGACCAGGCTAAATCATAGTGGTCTATTCTTCAGCCTTGTAGTCAGCTGAATGCCCCCCCCCCCCCCCCCGCTTCCGTCGTGCAAGTTGCTATGGCTCCTATTGCACAAGTGCTGTCAGTATCATCACCTTTGATGGGCGATGAGTGTCTAAAGGGTCTGAGGTGTATGTGCTTACAGGGCTGAGTAAACATCACTGTTTTAGCTTTGGCATTGTGCTGCACAGCTTGTAGAAATGACTTTTCCTGGACAGTAAATCCCAGTTTTTGACGAGAGTGCTGCTTTTCGGCCCTGCTAGCTATGGAATGGCGCAACCCAGAACAAGCTGCCATACTTACTGCATAGTTCACTGTCATCGCCTTCAGTCATGATGCCTTCTAGCTAGGGTGTGCTGTATACTTGTATGTGGGTGAAGGTTAGAGCATTCGGGGAAAAAATCGGCCTGGCACGTTGTTGGGTGGTAAGTTCTGCGCGGTGTAACCGGAGCAGTATTGTAGAATTGTAGTATGGTATAGCATTGTGGAATGGTATTGCATTGTAGTATTGTATCACGCTGTAGCATGGTGTCGCGCTGTAGCAGGGTATTGCACTGTAGCATGGTGTCGCACTGTAGTATGGTATTGCATTGTAGTGTGGCATCGCATGGTGCGATGTTCACACTCCACTATCCCGCAGGCAGCAAATAGCAGTACTCGTGGGAGTGTTTTTCAGTTTATATTGGAGTTCTATCACATCTTGCACCCATTCCTATTGATCTGCTCTTAGCTGGCACAACTGAAAGAGTCTTTCTTGCTGCATGCAGTGTCCCAACCCAACTGTCCTGGTACATGCTTCATGCATGCAGCTCACATGCAATGTCTATGCACCTGTGTCTTCTCCATTGCTATGGGCAGAGTTACCTTGAAACGAGCCACCCGCGTGGGAAGATTGGTCTCCAATATTGCCTCCAACATTGGCTTGGCAGGAGAAGGTATCTCTACCAGCGCCGTACCAGCAGGCAGCACAGAAACACCGGGGGCAGGCAAAGCAGGCACAGGCAACCAAGAGCAGCAGCAGCAGCAGGCGGTGCAGCCGGAACAGTCACAAGCTGCTGTTGAGAGTGGTGATAACGACGACTATACATTCTCCTGGCAAGAGAAGTTGTTTTCCAGGGTGAGGCCGTTCACCACCCCGAGTCTTGCCCATAGTCTTGATGTAGCCGGGATACGATACTCTGAACCAACAGTATTTCTTGTTCATGCGTTATTTGTGACTTGACTTCCAGTATGTGGCTGTGTTGTAGAAGAATATGGATTGACACCGATAACCATAGGAGTGACTGGACATTCGTTTTCGGTCATTTGTGTTTCTTGGTGTTGTTTTTGTCTTTCAGAGAGAAGAAGATGCATACAGTGATCGTAATCGTTGTATCCTGCCTAAAGATGTCACCTATCATAACCTACTGAATCAGACACGGTAAGCGCAGGTGCAATTTGCCATGACTTTGGTCTTTCTTTCCTAGGAGACCAGGCGCCAAGAGAATGATCTCTTTTGCTGAGAAGTTATACAAACACAGCTGTACTTTTATTCAGTTCAATATTAAAAATAACTGGGTTTGGTTTGTTGGCAGGAATATCATATTGAACTGAATGCCTATCCAGTTGTGTAGCAGTGCCGATCTAGCTAGTCGTGTAGCAGTGTGTTTACGTTGGTAGCTTGCAGGCCTACCAAGTCACCATATCACCATCATGTGAAGTGATCTTTACTTGGTCAGTAATACTGTTTGTGAAAACATTCCAACTATTGCCACTCGTCCTGTTGGTATAATACGGATCACAAGAAAACGTCCTTGGAAACCTCTAGTCACCTACCTTGCCTGGTATGTCTGAGTGATGAGTGCGGCGCAGTTAGTAATATTCATAGCTTTATTAAAATAGTACTGTTCTTCTCTCCTTGCACACGGCAGCGAAAGGTACGGAGGAAAGAGGCCAACTCACCACCTGTTTACCTATGTGGATCATGACAACTTCACGGACAATGAAGAAGTGAGTTTGTCTGCTGACGTGTGAACCAGCCATGTGCGATCATGCTGGAGCTGGGCTGTGCAGTGAACCACGGGCGTAGCCCGCAGTGTTAGGTTGCCCGGAAACCCCCTCCGGGGTTGCAGCGCGGACGCCGAAACCTTTAAAAACTACTCTCGTGACTGCATGCACCGTGCAGTCACCGGAAGTACAAAGCAACAGTGACGTGCATGCACTTGAGTGAGGTGTGAAACTATGTTACTTCGCGAGTGTTTGGTGTTTTTTTGCACTATCTAGCTGGACACCTACGGTCATTGCAAGGCCGTCACAGCTGGGGCGGTTGAGGCCGCCCCACTTTTTAGGCGGTTTTTTTTTTTTTTTGAAAGGAGCTGCATCTGCGCCTTGATCCAAGAGGGTGGTGGCGTTCCTGCGGATGCGGAAAACTGGGCCTTTGGCCGAGTCTCACGCGAACCGTGAAATTTTTTTTTTTTTTTTTTTTTTGAAACTCGGGTATTGAGCCAATAATAAAAGTAGAAAGGAAAAGGACATGTAAACGAGTTAAGAGTAACTCTCCACCACTTTAACTAGATACTATATACAGTCAGAAAGTGCAACAGCTAGGCACAAAACTGACAGAGTACTGAGACATTCGACGTCCTGACACCTAGCTTCAACACATCTACGTAGCGCTAACCGACAGCCTTCCAACTTGGAAGGTTCAAGGTTATGGATAGACCAAAGAGGGGAAGGCAAGCGCAACGAAAACGAGCACAAGCTACAGTCCCAACGGAACAAAGAATGTCGATTGTCACTGGACGATGACGAGACCAGTAGGCGATTTAACAAAGCGGTCTAACTACAATTCGAAGCAGCAAAGCAGCACACCACCCAACTTGATGTGTTGAAGCTAGGTGTCAGGACGTCGAATGTCTCAGTACTCTGTCAGTTTTGTGCCTAGCTGTTGCACTTTCTGACTGTATATAGTATCTAGTTAAAGTGGTGGAGAGTTACTCTTAACTCGTTTACATATGTCCTTTTCCTTTCTACTTTTTTTTTTTTTTTTTTTTGGAGCACACTTGACTCCATGATCGCAACTCGGCCCAAACGTGGAAAATAATGAAGAATCCTTGTCCCCGATCGTGGTTTATTGCAGAATCAAAACAGTCTTTCATTGCACACAACACACTGAAATGGCACCAAATGCCTGGAAATGCTTGCAAATTGGCTTCAATTTTTGGAATTTTTTCCCGTGGGAAGATAATGAAGAACCCATGTCCCCAATTGTAGCGTCTTCTTGGTTTGTTGCAGAATCAAAAAGTCTTTCATTGTAGTTACACTGAAATGGCACCAAATGCCCGGAAATGCTTGCAATTGGCTTCAATTCTTGAAAATTGTCACGGGGGACGACCCCGGACCCCCCCCCCCCCCCCCCTTCCACGGCCGCCCCACCTCCAAAGTCGGTGCGACGGGCCTGCATTGTATAGGCTCTCTTTCATGTTGAGTTTTTTTAATACAAATGTCTTAGATGTGAATGAACCACGACACGTGCATTGACAATACTTCAGTAGAAATGTAAACAACGGTGCTATGCGTCTGTGCGTGTGCATGTGGGTGGGTATGTGTCTGTGTGTACGTGCATGTGGGTGTGTGGGTGCCTGCGCTTTGGTGTAGTTCCAGCGCCAGTCAACGACATCGCCCAATGAAGAGCCATCATTTTTGGCAGAGCGTTTGATGACAGTCCGTCGACGTCATCTAGAGGGGCACATTGATACTGCACGGTACACTTTTTTTTTACTTTGTCGCATGGAAACATAAGCCAGTATTAAGATGAGATGAGCTCTGGTTCCCGGATTTGCACTGAAGAGCTCAACCACAATGGAGGGCGAAGCCTTTGCTATCTGCTGATATGAGTATTATGTACATGTATTACAAGTAACTCACATGTATACTGATCTGTTTAGAGGACCACACAGCATATCTACATGTATATCAGTTGCAGTGTACCCTGGAGTGGCCATTTCAGATTGAGGATTTGACCGTATTCATGTTTTCCTGCAGTCCGAGCCGTGACAGCTGTGGACGCATACAGCCGATTGCCACGTGGAAGACCGACACCAGGCTAGGAGTGGCACACACGACACCGACACGATGTCAGTGCATGCACATCATGGCCGACCTCACTCCCAATCATTTGTAAGTGTAGTATAGTGAAGGCGAATGATGGCGAGTTTTAGGTTCAGCATTGCGGTAATGAGTCCGGGTTTGGGCTAACCATTTTAACTGAGACAGTGAGAGTGTTCCCCTCATGAGCACTGTGAACATTGTTGACGTGTATACGGATATTCTGCACTTGATTCTCATGACTTAAATTCCCCAACATTGGACTATTACCGTGAATCGGTCCCGAACAGTTGACAGTTATCACTTGTCAGAGAGGTGCTATAATACTTTAAGTAACAGTCATGTTGCCGCTAGACCGTTCCAGTATGACTGTGTTGTCTCTTGCTCACACAATGTAGAGAACCAACTCCTCAGGATGAGTACATCTTGTGCACATTGAAGGTATGTGTCCCTTTTGGATGGAAACAAGGCTTGCCTGGAGTAGTTTTCTGTGGCAGGATGGGATGCTGCTAGTGAACTGTGTGTGCAAGTGATGTGTGGTGCAGGCACCTTTGTGGAATTTATTAATACTGGTGGTAAAAGAACCTTTAAAGAAGGATAGCTAGATGATGCGAATTGGGGTGACTATTTCCATGCAACCGATTACATTTTCCGAGAGCACCATTCTGACCAGTTGTATTTGTACTGTAGTGCTGATCAGTCTTGCATCATAAGCTTAGCAGCATCATATCGAGTCCTTGCTGAACCTCCTATCGTTTTTTACCGCATTCGGTCTGTGTTACTGTGTAAGGAACAAAAATCATGTCACCATCAAATCTTCTGAAATAGCTGGAACCTTGCTCTGTTGTATTGTCTCATGTTGTTTATAGATCAATGCCAATGGTGTTCTTTCCGTGCAACCAGAGTTTACTTGTAGTAGCTCTGTGAGCACAGAGGTACGCCGCACTTCGACATCAGTAGAGCACAAGAAGTCCTACCTCATAGAGTCCAGACACCAGGGTAAGAGTATTAGTATTAGTGTGAATAGTCTCTATACAGCAGGGCCGGAGGCAGCTTCCAGGGAGCGGTGCGGCCGAAGGGCATCTTTAAGGGGGTCTGGGGTCCTCCCCCAGAAAATTTTGCAATTTAGACGGCAAATCCTGCACTCTGGGCGACTCCCTGTACAAAATCATACAGCGAAACTTTTTCTCCCCGGTTTTGGACGTTCCACGTGGACCGACTTTTTGGGAAGTTGGTACGGCCATGGCCGTACTGGCCGTACCAGTGGCGCCGGCCCTGTTCAGTTGATCAACACTGCCGCTGAGTGACTTAGAAGAAGGGGGGGGGGGGGAGTAGTTGGTCATGTGGCCAGTTTCTTGTACAAATGGCAAGTGAAGGTAATCTGGGTGGGGAAACTCTGCATTCCTACCTGCCACACTCGGGTCTGACTGTTTACATTGCCATACGAGTACAGTCTTAAATATGTATACAAGGTGGGCACATGTACTAGCACTTAGTATTTACAGTGCAGGTGTATGATCGGCATAGCCCTACTGTTTCTGCAACGGAGAGATCCAAGATCCACTACATCAAGTCGGAGTACATGAAAACCAGAGTGTGCAGCTCGGATGGGTTCCGTGATTACATCATTTTAGTGATGTAATGCGTACAAGCAGGATTCAAGCAGGTCTCTTTCTGCACAACTGCAGCTCAGTTGTACGCACTACGCCATTTCCCGCCTCAGATCTGCACCAAATATGATGTAATCACGGAATTCCGCCGTGCCAGACACCCATAGTAGAAAAGGCCCCAAGCTGCACACTCTGCTTTTCATGTACTCTTGACTATATGTATACTGAATGTGTAAGGGCTTGAAAGAGTCTTCTGCGTTGTAAGTTCATTGTTGTTACTGAGGGCCAGTAAGAGCTGGTATGTGGATTTAACTCGGATAATGAGCCGGTATGAAATGTAAAATAGAAGAAGAAAACACGTGGAAACGAGTTATGAAGCAACTATCCAGTCGTCTTAGGTCGCTGAATGTCTCAGTAGCCTGTCAGTTTTGTGCCCTGTTACTGCACGTACTGACCGCTTATTATCTTGTTACATTCGTGGATAGTTGCTTCATAACTCCGACGGTTTCCATGTGTTTTCTTCTTGTATGTGGATTTCAGAGTCTATTTCATGATGAACTTTCATGCCCTTCACATCATATTATAATTATTATGTCATTTATGGCAGATGTCATTGTTGTTGGTTGTGCATAGAGCTGTTTGAATTCACCGTGGAACATGTTTCCCTGGAGACTGATAAGTAAGGATCCTCATTGTGTGCTCAAATTGACAAAATAAGGATGCTCATTATATGCTCAAGTTGACAAATAAGGATGCTCATTTTGTGCTCAAATTTACAAGTAAGGATGCTCACTGTGTACTCAGATTGCCGTAGAGTGTTCTTGTGTACCTGCCTCGGAAGTAAAAGCGTACAATGTGGTGTGAACACACTGGAATACCAAGTATTACCAAGCAAAATGTTTGATGCATTCCTCCCTGGTTGGGCAGGCTAGGGGCTGTGTGTTGAGTATTGTCGCCGATCCGAGAGGCCAGCCTTGCTTTCCAGTTGGAAACTGGTTTTTGCGTGCACATTGTTGCTTTCGCAGGGAGACTGATCAAAAGGAGAAGGAGTTGATGAAAGAGGTGAGCTAGATTTGTTAGTGTTGTTGGTGTGTTGGTTATGCACATGCATGTGTGAATGTACATAACAGTTGTGCTGAGGTACAAGTGTGTGCACATGTGCATGGGTGAGTGCAGAATTGTAGCAAAGTCTAATTCTCGTCTGAGATTCCTTTTCTGGGTAGGTTGTGTCAATAGCCATGCACTTCTTGATGCACATTGTTCTCTGCTGTAAGTCGATACACAGTGAGTCACTATGTTTAGGTTTCAGGTAGTGGATGTTTGTGTGTGCGTGCGTGCGCATGTACTAGTGGCTGTTCAAAGTTGTAGCTGGGAATATGCCAGGAGCATGGGAACTTCCCACCTGCTTGCCAAATGTGTGATGTGTGCATGTACTAGTGGCTGTTCAAAGTTGTAGCTGGGAATATGCCAGGAGCATGGGAACTTCCCACCTGCTTGCCAAATGTGTGATGTGTGTTTCACTATGTATGAGCTCAGGTGTATCGTCGGCGCACAGACTTGCTATCAAGTGTTGTCGGCGAGGAGTTCTGTGAACCAGTTAGTACAGCCTGCATTCAATATAATGTACCGGCTCCAGCTGACATACTAATCTGTACTTTATGTCCAAGGCACTCTATATCCAAGGTAAAATGACTGCCTAAGAAAAGTGCCTCGTATCCAATGCAAAGACTCAAGTATGTTATATCCATGGTACTTAGTATGTTATATCCATGGTACTCAGTATGTTATATCCATGGTACTTAGTATGTTATATCCATGGTACTTAGTATGTTATATCCATGGTACTTAGTATGTTATATCCATGGTACTTAGTATGTTATATCCATGGTACTTAGTATGTTATATCCATGGTACTTAGTATGTTATATCCATGGTACTTAGTATGTTATATCCATGGTACTTAGTATGTTATATCCATGGTACTTTGTACTAACCTTTTACTGTACTGCAGTATCCAGTGTGTGTCAGTGCTGTCTGCTAGAACTGTCCTATTGGGAATTCAAGCAATTGCCTGACACATGTACAGCATCTTCATATGTAGGGTATTGAACTCAGGTTTGTTTCTGTAGTAAGGTGCATTTGTAGAGATAGAACACGATCCTGTAGCCGTCTCTCTTTCTCTATCAGCTTTGAAAATGCATATGCAGCAAAGTTAAGGCGTGTTATTCGGTTTTCATGTGGCCGGCTTCACTTCATGCTAAATCCTACCTTACACCGGTGCACAAGGTTTTAATGTGCCACGCCATGGAAACCGGCCTCATCATTGGGTGTTGCATGGCGTCCCACGGAAGCAGAAAGGTAGTTGTTGACCTCCCTGATGTGCAGATCAGTTAAAATAATATAATAAGCTCCATAAACAGAAACTCTGATTCCTGGCCTTGGCTTGTCATGTACTTATCGTAGTCAATGTGCTATGTGTGCCCACAGCCTAATGCGGACAGTGCACGGATAGTCCTTCTTGGAGAGATTGGTAAGCTATGCACGCATATATGCGCATGTGTGTGCGTATGTGCAGTCAATTCATAGACTAGGTTCCTTGAACAGAACAACAAACCCAGGAGAAATTGTTCAGCATGTGCGACGGCTAAAGTTATCCAGTCAACCTTGCAAATAACGACCCTCACCCTGCCATAAGAAAATTGTTGTTATGCGTGAGTTGTTGTTATGCGTGAGTTGTTGTTATGCGTGAGTTGTTGTTATGCCCACGGTTTTAAAAGTATGCCCGCATCAAGTGGTTACTTGGCCTGAACTGATAGTGTTGTTGTTCTTACTTGGCCTGAACTGATAGTGTTGTTGTTCTTACTTGGCCTGAACTGATAGTGTTGTTGTCATCAAGTGGTTACTTGGCCTGAACTGATAGTGTTGTTGTTCTTACTTGGCCTGAACTGATAGTGTTGTTGTCATCAAGTGGTTACTTGGCCTGAACTGATAGTGTTGTTGTTCTTACTTGGCCTGAACTGATAGTGTTGTTGTCATCAAGTGGTTACTTGGCCTGAACTGATAGTGTTGTTGTTCTTACTTGGCCTGAACTGATAGTGTTGTTGTTCTTACTTGGCCTGAACTGATAGTGTTGTTGTCATCAAGTGGTTACTTGGCCTGAACTGATAGTGTTGTTGTTCGTAAGTTGTTATATACCATGTACGAGGTTGTTCTCGGGATTGACTGTACTATGGTTTAGCATGGCCTAAATGAGCACCAGTTGTACTGCAAAGTCAGGTGTGACGGGTTATGCTACACTGTATCCAGTGTAGCTTGGCCCGCCCTCTACTTGGACAGGTTGCTAACACAGGTTGCTAACACAGGTTGCTAACACAGGTTGCTAACACAGGTTGCTAACACAGGTTGCTAACACAGGCAGCAAGCAGTCTTGATTTACTCCTCGTCTCGGTTGTGCTGGTCTTGCTCGTGATCTGTAGTTTCGGCTGAGCAATTTGACTCCAGCTCCCTGTTTGTGCACTACTTGATCAACCTACCGGAAGGTAAGAGTTCTAGTCTCAGCTACATTCTATGTGTAGTATGAATTGTGTTTTGAGTTCACGATAATGAAAGAGACAGATTTGAGCATATTGGCATGGCAGTGGGTACTATGCGGGTTGGGGAGTGCCACGGCTGTTTTTTTGTGCGATTTCACGCCACTTAACAATATGGCCGCCGAAAGTCTCGATTGGGCTTCAATGGCAAGAAAATTTGAATTTTCAAATCGTCAGAACACGAGTAGGCCATGGTTTCCCCTTGATTTTGGAGACTAGTCAGCCCGGACAGCCCGGGGAACACGCTGATCATCTGCGTCTTGTTTCAAGCTTTCCGCTCGTACCTCACATGACTGCCTTTCCTTCAAGAAACATTTGTTCTGTGTCGTGCGACTTTGGCTTCGTTCTGGAATACTCCTTGTGTCGTCGCTGACAAACTCGGCTCCGAGAAGCCCTTCCCGATTTTTTCCCAGCTTAGATCGATTTTTTCCCAGGTAGAGGACTATCCTCCGGTTGTCTTCCCCAAGTGTCATTAGAATACGCGCGTGAACTTCTAAATACGCGCGACGAGTCAGGAGCCTGTTTTCTCTTGATTTGGAAGACAAAATGGTGTGGCCCTTTAGTTGCTGTTGAGTGTAGAAGGCTGCTTCCTGCTGTAAATTGCTTAGTCGGCATGTGGGATATTGTAGAAGAAGACAGCAGCCGGCCAAGTGAGCTTGAAATTGTGATATCTACCCTATTGTGCGTTGAACGATTACGAAATGTCTAACTTGAATGTTGTACACGCGAGCACGCCAAGCAGAGGCTGACAATCACTGGCGAGATCAATCTCCAGACTGCCAGGAGTACTTCGAGCAAGTTTGAAGCGGAAAGACAGCTAACTGGGCAGGCCAGGACGCCTTTCCACCCTCTTTCTCTCTCAAATTGCCGAAAAGTCGAGTATCTCGCTCGAGCGCTTTCAAAACTTTTCTCTTGGTTTCGCGTCCCAAATCGTGGAGCCACGCGAGGATCGACATGAGTTTCTTGCAAAAATGCAAACTCATCGCGTATTTGTACTATTCGCACAATGTTACATAAATCGCACCGAACGACGCCATATTGATAAGTGCCTGCACGTGAACAGCCGTGGTGCATGATAGTGCACGTACAGTGTGTACTGTGTGTACTGTGTATTCTTTCCTATTAGAGGACTCTATAGCACAGCCCACTGTGTTCTTCAGGAACTGATTCCCTGCTGCATACTGTACTGTAATGTTCATGGCTGGTACTCGTGTTGTTAGTACATTTTTTTTGTTTTTTGTTTTTACAAAGACCACTTAAATGCCAAACATGAGATGCAGCTAGGGGTCTGCTCAATGGAATCCAATCGCATGACTGAGTCAAATGCCCTATTCCATCACACACAGCCCAGAGCCTTCACAGGTGCAGGGTTGCACATTGCCCGGCTCTCACTTTACTCATGCCAACGGATGCTATTGAGCGGCACTGTAGTATTGGCTGACAGAGGGGGGGGGGGGGCATTGATGATACACAAGCATGCAATGTAAGGGATCTCCTCCAGCACCCCTCCCCCCCCCCCCCCCCCCTCTCAATCCCCATACTAATCTAAGGAGCAATGGATCTGAACCAGTTATCTTTCACGCACAGCTCAATAGTCAAACTTTGACTATTGAGCGGTGCTTGACGTCACTGCGTTCAAGTCAGTGCTGTTGATGTTTTTGTCCTCGATGTGATTGCTCTGCACTGTTGACCAGGTTGGTACGTCACTGACAAGAACTGTCTCTCTGGCTCCACACAGTTGGCATCAACCAGTTTCTGGGACTGGGTAAGCTTTGTGTGTTAGCCACCTCACCCTGCCTCACAACTATTGTAATCTTTGGTGGTGCCGGTTCAGTGTGTGATCCCTATGACCATGTCATTGGAAAGGCCATGTGTACAATAGCATGGCAACATCTCTGCTGATATGTGGTCCAACAGGATTTTTGTGAAATTGACGGAAGCCCAACTGTCATGTGGACTGAGTGGGCCAGCCGCTTTCTACAAGTGTTAGACAGACATGCTCCTCTTGCACCAAGCCCTCGACGCAAGAAAAAATCAGTACCATGGATGAACCGCCAGTTATTACACCTCTTGACCAAGCGCAACCGGCTCCATAGGAGGTGGTTTAGTGATGGAACAGAACATTCCCACTCAGCTTTCAAGGCTGCCAGGCGGGAAGCTACCAGCTATAATAGGCAACAGAAAGAGACTTACTACCAATCCAAGTTTCGAGCTGCGTCTGGCAATACCAAACAGACATGGCACACGATCAAAGAATTGAGTGGTAAACATCGACAATCTCAGCCACCTCAATGTTCTGTTGATGCCATCCGAAACACCTTTGCAGAGATAGTAGAGGACGCCAGCCGCCCAGTGCATCTCTCATTTCCCTACGGGCCCGCCTCAAGCACTGATCTAACAGCCTTTGCGCCAGTGTCTATTGCCAGAGTGAGGAAGCTCCTCGAACGTTTAAATCCGGCCAAGTCCAGCGGTGATGATGACATTTCTGCAGCCCTTCTCCGCGCACATGCAGACGTACTGGCGCCATCCCTGACTTTGATCTTTAACAAGTCCCTGAGAGAGGGCATATTTCCTGCCCAGATGAAAAGTGCTAGGATATCGCCACTCTTCAAAGGCGGAGATCCGAGCATGCCAAAGAATCATCGACCAGTGTCCTTGTTATCGATTGCATCCAAAGTGTTGGAAAGGATAGTCCACGAGCAACTCACACGATATCTAGTCCAGAGCAATTTATTCCCGCCAACTCAATTCGGCTACAGATCCCACCACTCTACATCCGACGCACTAGTGCTAGCTGTGGAAGGTATCTGTGAGGCCCGCATGAACAAACTTAACACAGGTGTAGCCTTTGTTGATATGTCAAAGGCATTCGATAAAGTGAAACATCAAACTCTTGTGCAAGATCTGTTCGAACTTGGCATCTGCGACACGGCACTCTGTTGGCTGGTGGATTACCTCTCTGATAGAGAACAGTACGTTCAGGTTGGCCAGACTAGAAGTCTCCCGTACACCAGTTACTCAGGTGTCCCCCAGGGTTCGGTACTGGGCCCACTGCTATTTATTGTCTATGCCCGCGGCATAGCAGAAGAACTATCGCCGTTTAATGTGGGAGCAATCCAGTTTGCTGATGACATCTCTATACGATGTAGCAGGGAGTCTGCGGAAGCTGTTTCTGCACACCTTTCAGCTGCTGTTCAGCACCTGGCCACCTGGCTGAAGGGCCGTGGTTTAATTCTTAATGAAAGAAAGACACAGATATTGCCTATTCCCCCATCCCCATCTCAAGCACTTGACCTGCATGTCATTTGTAATGGTCAGACGCTGCCTGTTGTGAAAACGGCCAAGTATCTTGGCCTACATTTCGACTCAGACATGAGCTGGAACACCATGACAAGCCATGTTGCACGCCGCGTTGCCGCTAAGATTGGGCTACTAAATCCAAGTGCAGCATGTTTGCCTTTTTCTTGCCGTGTTCAGTTTTTCTGGTCCTTTATACTATCAGAATTTGACTATGCATCTGCTGCCTATGCCCCCTTCTTATCGTCTTATCAGGATAAGCGCCTAAATAGTTTGTTCAAACGTGCGGCTCGCTCGGTGTGCAGGGCAGCCCCTCGCACTCACACGGCTCCCTTACTTGAACGCATGAATGCCCATACCCTCAGCATATACACCCACATGCACATTCTTGTATTCATTTGGCGCTGCCTGAACAAATCTTCAAGTACTCTGTTTGCAAGCTTTTTCACCCGTAGTCCCTCTCTCCGAACACGAGGAGGGAGCAGCAAGTTACTCATCATTCCTGTCTCCCCCACTGCATCCTCAGCTAAGCGCATTAGCCATGCTGGAGCTATCCTGTGGAACCAGCTCCCAGACACAGCACGCCTCGAAAGAAAGCGCTCCACTTTCAAATCGCTAAGCCTGGCCTTTCTGTTAGGCAGTACCGTCAACTAGGATGAACTCATCTGCTTCACTACCTCTCTCTCTCTCCCTCTCTCTCTCTCTCTCTCTCTCTCTCTCACTCACTCACTCACTCCTTTCTTCCCGGTTGCCGTGCTTGTGACTTTTTTTCCCCTGCTGCCGTGCTCATATTGGTTATCTAACTACAGCTGTATCCTCTTCTTGGTTCTGTTTGTCCGCTTATTATTATATATTTTTCTTTTCTCTTATTATCAGTGGGACCATTGTCATTAGGTTTAGGCCTGTTTTGGAACTCCACTTTAAATAAAGCCAAACAACAACAACAACAACATGTGTTTGCTTGTAGCCGCACACAGCAACTGTTCCACCATTTCATAGGTCGTCAGCACAGCTCAAAGAACCGGATCTCGTCTTACCATAGCACAATAGCTCACTCTCCATGCAACAAAGCGTGTTTTTAAGGTAGCTCGGACCTAAGTTATATCGCGAAAAATATCTAGGTCAAAAACCACTTTCTGTCCGATTTTGTTCAAATTTTCAGGGTTGAAGCATCATGACGGTAAGCTGTTAATCCCGAAAAACCACATTTCACCTGCTATCAAGTCCAACTGCAATTTTGTAAAAACGCTGATGTATTTTTCAACTCGGATGTATTTTGATAATGTCAATCAGCCTCTCTCCTTTTTTTCTATGACATCAGTTTCTTAGCAATGGTGTGTGCATAGGTGAGTGCATGTGTGTGTGTTCATGTGTGCGTGCGCATGTGTGTGCGTTCGTGCATGTTCGTGCATGTGTATTGATTGGTACTGTGTTGTGATGTGTACAGAGTGGTCTAGTCACGTTTGCCTTGCCGTTGGACATTGAGTTTATCTACTGCGACTTGGCTAGATCAGAAGGTACGGGAGGAGGTCGGTCATTTCATTCAATTCCCCTTTGTTTCTCCTTTGTTTCGTTGGACGTTGCAGTACAGAGACCAAGGAGGGATAGTTTCAGTGAGTGAGTTGTGATGAGATTGATCAGGGCCTGCAAGGGAACCTACACGCTAATATGGTATACGCCATGTCCAGGGAAAGTCATACTGAGTCTTCACCCCCCCCCCCCCCCTCCCCCCCAGAAGGGAATGAGCATTGCACAGTAATTGATCAGATTGTTTTGTGAAGACTTGGCTGATGTACTGTAGAAAGTCTAGCTCTGCTTCCAACACTGTTGTGTTTCCAGATCAACTCATCCAATGGCCGGAGATATTCTTTGAAGTTTGCTCAATTGACTTTTGGTCTCGGCAACATGTGGAGGGATACTCAAGTTTGAGAATCCCCGACACCCCGGGTACGTACTGCAGGCTTTCGGGTACAGGTTTGGCTACTATTTTATCGGTGTTAAATACTTGGGCTGAAACGATTATATCGGTTATCCGTCTAATCGATCATTGTAACGAAGCGATTTCGATTATGCTGTCTGCTTTGATTACGCAATTACGGGATGCACCGTCTAAAAATAAAATAAAATGTGTACAAGGTGTCATGTAGTACAGCTGTAGTAGGATGGGTGCTCTGCTGTTTGAAATTTCCTTGAATTTCCGTTCAAGAATCTGAACTATCATGTGATCACACACAGGCCGCGGTGTAAGGTGTACGGTGCATGGTGGAATAGAACTGGAACAGTGGTAGTAGATACTCTCTCCTTCTTGGCAATGGACAGCGTTGCCATCATGCCACGCAGATAGGCCGACCGATTAACTTTCTGAATCAAGTCGCCAGCCTTGCGTATGTACTTTGTCACATCGCAAGGGTGGACAGTCCGCAAGCTCCAGATGAACTGGTGCACGAGAGCACCCACCGTTACGCTGCATTCGGATGCAAAACAACCCACTCTGTGCTTCTTGTCATGCCGGATAATCAATGATCGTGACCGTGATGATAACCTTCCAATGGAAACTACCCCAGGGAACAGGGGAGTGCGCTGCTGGCCTCTGGCAGTGTTCTACATGCCAACCAATCAACAAACACTCCTTATGTGGTCAATATGGCAATATATGGAGCAAGTGATCGCAACACAATGTTACAAGTATGAATTGTGTACAAGAAGGCTGGGGAACATTTTTCATCAGTGAATCGCCGTTGGATGCGATATATGCTAACAAATCCGCGCCACCCTCCACGTCTCACCACCAACTTGCCCTGTTGTTGCCTCGGCGTCATAGCGTGGTACCTTCAAACACTGCTTAGGCACTTTGGGTTGTGAACTGAGTGCTCCAGTGGGGTTTGCTGAGTCAGTCGACCGAATGCACTCTCAGACGGTGCTGGATCCGTTGCATCCTCGTTCCCATATCCTGCCGAAATTTGTCGAGCCGTATCTTGGTGAACGCCGAGGGAAAATTCGATACCATTCACTTCCAAGTCTGGTCGGCGGGAGAGTGCGTCCGCTATGTTGCTCTTCCCCGGCCTAGGATGGACTGAGAAATCATAGTCAGCCAGGAATTCCACCTACCTAGCCTCTTGTTTCGTAAGGTTTGGTTTTGTTCGCAAATACTCAACACCCATGTTGTCAGTGAATACATCTAAGTGGCGGAAGAGATGAATCCGCCGCCAGCATCTCAGGCATTCTCAGCGCATAGACGACTGCTATTGTCTCTCTCTCTCGGCAGCTCAGTGTCTGCTCCAGGATTGTAGGACAGCCGGGTACACGTGTACCTGGCGCAACCATTTCAACCGGGTCGGAGCCGGGTACACATGTACGCCTAACATGTACGCCTAATGATATAAAGGCTAATGGATAAACCGCATTTAGAAAAGAGAGGACAGGAATTAGAAAATTACGAAAGAAGAAGAAGTATCTGACACATACATGTACAAGCCATGTAGTCAGTCCTTTCAAAGTTCGAAAGTGTACAGTACCAACCGGGTCACAGGTGACCCGGTACTATATTTTCCACCAGGTCCAAGCGCCGCCCAACCGGGTGGATTACTCGGCTCACCCGGCGCTGGAGCAGACACTGCAGCTGTGTAGTTGTGTTTTGCAACCGGCACCTTCTGACTGACGTACGATACGGGGTGCCACGACTGATCATCTGCTTGCAGCAAAACACCAGCAAAGTCGCTGGCATCTGTATCGACCCGAAACGCCTTAGCTACATCCGCAAGCCGTAGTACTGGTGCCTCTAACAAAGCCTTCTTCAAAGACTCAAGCGTGCGCTGTTGCAAGAAGGCATGTCACCTACGTGGGAAAGCGCAAGTCGCTCAACCTACATGCTAAGCACATGGGACAAGACACTGGCCAAACCACGTTGTATCAAAAAGGGCGTGACAGCGCGAGTCAGCACAGAGCTGCTCACTACGTAGATCCTGCTGTCACAGGACTATCAGGCAGCAGTCGTCAATCTCCACCACCCGTCGTCTCACCTAGCTTCAGAATGTGTTACGAGAGATAGGAGAGTCGCCAGGAAGCATCACATCCATCTTCAGGAAGTGGAAAGAGCAAGTGGCATGGTCCTTGGTTGGGGGAAATGCTGGACGTCTGATTTGTCCCAACCAAGATTTCAGCATTTTGTTCGTCACTATTTTCGCTTGTCAGCTGATATCTCCGCACTCCAGCTTTCTCCTGTCGGTGTCACATCCCAGTACACAACCGAGAGGACTACTAACAAACAGTTCACTGCACTAACAGCATTGAACACACCCCTTCTTTCACTTCGTGAATACGATAAACCAATTGAAAATGACCAAATTCTGCACCTTCTCTGTGGTGGAGCTAAGCCTTTCATACGTCATCACTGCGCTGGTCGCTATTGCAATGTGAGTATACAATTGGCGATGTGGCAAGTTTGGCTTATCGTATGGAAGCGAGAGATATGCCTTTCGAACCGATATCAAATTGTCTTTCTTCTGGACCCTACTCGAAAATTGATGCACTTCCCCTTTAAAACCATCCTCTGCTACCAGTGTAACCGGTGAGACGTTTTGGAAGGTAAAGGCTGCTGTCTATTAGGAACATAGCCATGATACAGGATGCAGGTGAGATAGTATGAGTCAGAGGAGTGAGTATGACAAAGCGTGTATGGATGAGGTGTGACGCCCTGTTACACCTGTGCACTCTGCCTTCAAATCAAGCACGCCACATGTTCAGCTACCTCCAGCAGTTGACATCTACGATTCCCAGTCGATTCAATAGCTCTGAAGTCTGAATAGAGTACTGGGCATTTGAAATCGACATTTCATTTCATCCCCCACTAGCAGCAGGATATTGATGAAGCAAAACTGAAACTATTTGTTTCCAAGTGTAGCGGACTGTTAAACCGCTCTGCAAATAAAGCTCATCACATAATAATAATTTGTTGGTTCGTTGTGTTTGTTGGAATTCACAAACCGAACGGGCTGCCGTCTAGATTTATATGACAAGGAAGCAAATGAGACCCGAGTAACCCAGACATAGCGAAACTTGGGGAGACACAAGTAAGAAGAGAATCAGGAAAAAACTCTTATCAAAGGAAAAAGAACGAAATAGTGATAGCGAAAAAAAGAAAAAAAGGAGAAAGAAAAAGAGGAGATAAATCATAGTCGAAGGGGCATGAGCACTGCACGGTGGCAGGACACAACAGATACTTTCTTACATACCATGTCATACAGTAGCATGCACGCCTGTAAGCATAGACACACCCACACACACCCTGGCAATCTTGTACAATGACTATGTCACTATGCACATCCATCCGGTGACATTGTGCACCGTGGCATCCATCACTCATCATTATCACAATGTGATGGATGTGTACAACTGTGATGGATTTACATAATGACATAGTCATTGTACAATATTATGTCATGTTCAAGCCACCGATCACCACTTGCTAAGCGACAGAAGCTGCACTGTGCAGCTCGGACATACTAATCAGCGCATTGGTGAGAAGTCATAGCTAACAC
Organism: Sycon ciliatum; assembly: GCF_964019385.1. NCBI lineage: Eukaryota > Metazoa > Porifera > Calcarea > Leucosolenida > Sycettidae > Sycon > Sycon ciliatum. Next base: position 22,642,068 of record NC_088650.1, read on the forward strand.
ACCGAGTATTGTCGTCTCGGGACTCGGCACTTTTCAAGCGGTAGCGTTTTTCAAGTTTGGGCTGGAATGTGTCGAATAAACTTCAAACCCAGTACCTGTTACCCCGCATGTGTGTATGTATGTATGCCCCTGAGCAAGAGTGAATGTGTCAGTGCAAGCATGTTTATATTGAAGATTGTTGCTGTATCACGGGTAAAAAGCTGCACTGCTATGATCTCCCAGTGCCAATGTTTAATTAGCAACATGATTTGCTTACTCTACCGGTGTTCTGCATATCACTGCCCATATAACAGGTATGCACGAGTTCCAGCTCAACTCCTGGCGTCCAATCAACAGTTCCAGCAAAGCGTTGATGCAGGAGTTCTTTGTTGGTGGTACACCGCAGCTACAAGATCTAACCTACACATCTGTTCTCAAGTCTTCAAAGGTACCGTAGAAAAACTGAAGAACTCCAAATCTACAATGCCGCTCAATGGAATCCGATCATGTGATTCAAGTACGTGCCCTGCACTGTGCAGGGCACTTACTGGACTGACGCAATCGTATTTCATTGTGTAACACTGTATTAGTTCTGAACAGGTGCACTGTAAGATCTCATGTGGGTTCGTGCCATCACTTTTCCCTACGCCCGCGTGTGCATGTGGCCTTGTAGTCGTGTGCATCCTCGTGTCTCACTGTGGCATGTCTTGTAGTTGTGCCAGGCCCGGCAGTGTTTCTGGGCTTGCTAGCGCAGTAAATGCACGAGTGTCCCTCTGTGTCTGCTCCTCAACTGCACTTCTCCGAGGTCGGTCACTTATTTTCAGAATCCTCTGGATTTTATACCGGAACCCTGCAGTTCAGCCGCAAGGCACCTGAACTTACCACTCGGTCAGGGTGCACCCACTTGGGACCATGCATTTGTACCAGGCAGAAAAGTGCCGGCATAATGTGCAATTTGCTCCATGTCTTTTTGTGTGTGTTATCGATGTGCTCTCTTGTCTGTGCTGTCATGTCATTGGTAGGAGAATGGACGCCTGAGTAGGTATGGATTCAAAACGGAAACAACCGGTCGTCTGAACCTGCGTATGAGCTGCGTGCACCAGAGCTGTTTGATCCGTGAGCGACAAAAGCAGCAGAAGATACTGCAAATGGCTCAGAGTAGCAAGTAAGAAAGACTTAATATTTGTTTTGTGTGGTATGTTCACTTGACGTGTTGTTCTTGCTGCCTTTTGTGTCCAGATGACCTACATGTACATTTATGTGTGTTTCAGTACTGGTATGTGCATGCTTGTGTGATTATGGTCGCACACGTCTTTCTTCTCTTCTTAGACTCCTCCTGACTTTTCTTTCATTCTCCTGAGTGGTTACCAACAGCCAGTGCATGCCGGAGTATGTGGTGTGATGTGTGTGCGGAAAAAATATGAAAAAGACCAAAAAGTAAGGATTCACTGGCCAGAAAAAGCCACTTCATAGCTGTGTGGTGTAGACCAGGCTGAATAGTGGCGGTTAATTCTTCAGCCTTGCAAGCTGTTGAATGGTGCAATCCCAGCACAAGCTGCTATGGCTTCTGCTGTAGCATCACTATCATCGCCTCCGGCGATGGGCGTCCAATGGTCCAATGGTGTGTTTGTGTGTGTGTGTGTCTGTGGTCTTTGACTGCATCTATGTGTGTTTGTGTATTCGTGTGTGTGGGTCCGTGCCGGTGTGCGTATCTGTATGTATGTGTGTGTGTGTGTGTGCGTGTGTGTGTGTGTGTGTGTGTGTGCGTGCGTGTGCGTGCGTGCATGTGTGTGCGTGTGTGCGCGCGCGCGTGTGTGTGTGTGTGTGTGTGTGTGTGTGTGTGTGTGTGTGTATGCATGTGTGCAAATAGGGCCTCATCCTCTGCAGGCAGTTCTTCCATGCAGGGAGTCCTAGGTAGGTGAATGGAAAGCATAGACAGTTTCTTTTGTTAAATATTAGTTTATGTCTTACATTTATGTCTTATGAATGCATAGATGTCCCAATGGAAGCAGAGAATGGTATACAAATCTGAGTTGCCTATTAATAATGCAGGCGTGTAGCACCATCGTTGGAGGTTGTCCGGTAGGAGAGGGGTCGGGGGTTGGAGGGTGTGCCCGCCGGGAAATATTTTGAAATTAAAGGGGAAGTTAAGGCAAAAATTAAAATTTCACCAGTTGTAGTCTTCGGGGTGCTGAGTCGAATGGTCTTGGTCCGAGAAAGCTGAGACGCTCCCTTCCTACTTGAATCCCAATCGAACTCGCGCACTTCCACCGAAACAGGGTGACTGCGCCCTACTAGATGGGGATTTGTATGCAAAATGTCACTAAAAGCGCCGTTTCGTTCTTATAAAAGCACGGATGACCGCGATTGGCCCATATGTTGTAGTCTTTTGGACGCTGAGTCGACTGGTTTTGGTCCGAAAAGGCTGCGATGTAGCGTTCCTCCTTTATTCCCAATCGAACATGGTTGAACAAGTGGTCACGTGCTCCTCGGTGCCCAAATCACCTGGTCACACCGCCAGCAGGCGACAACTTTCACACCAAGGTTCAACTCGAGTTCAACTCGAGTGACAGGACTGCACCCAAAAAAGGTCAAACAGGCTAGTAAGTTGTACCCTGCAGGCACGGTGACCAGGTGACTGGTGTACGCAGGAGCACGTGACCGCTTGTTCAACCATGTTCGATTGGGAATAAAGGAGGAACGCTGCATCGCAGCCTTTTCAGACCAAAACCAGTCGACTCAGCGTCCAAAAGACTACAACATATGGGCCAATCGCGGTCATCCGTGCTTTTATAAGAACGAAACGGCGCTCTTATTGACATTTTGCATACAAATCCCCATCTAGTAGGGCGCAGTCACCCAGTTTCGGTGGAAGTGCGCGAGTTCGATTGGGATTCAAGTAGGAAGGGAGCGTCTCAGCTTTCTCGGACCAAGACCATTCGACTCAGCACCCCGAAGACTACAACTGGTGAATTTTTTATTTTTGCCTTAACTTCCCCTTTAAGGTTCAAAAATCCTGCATTCTGGGTACTTTTTCGTTGTCGGGCGAAGAAGTGGTCCGGCCAAAGCCGGACCAGCTGCTACGCCACTGTAATGGTGTGCTTAGCGGATGGTCCACACAGACTAAGCATTCATCAATCTAAGGCATTGAAAAGGGAAAAAAGACTGAAGAAAAAGTTGACTGTCACCATCACGACTCGAACCGGGTAGAGGGGACGGTTTCAAATAGGACATAGGTTGCAAACCGGAACGGACTCAATATTCACTTTTTCTCTTGGTATTTTGATTAGAAAACATGTCACAGTGAGACTACGATGTGTTATACTCCGAGCCAAAATTTCATGGCTCTGCGATGACCAGAAGCGCCATACCAAGCAGGTGAGTTTTTGACGTGTTGCTTCGCACTGCGACTTGAGTTTTACGACTTTCGAAAAATCAACTTCTTGTCGCAGGTAAACAGCGGCTCGCCTCTCGCCAATAAAGCACCGCATACCAATCAAAACTAATGGAAGCACACACAAGGCTTATTGTTACTCTGTACTGGCCGTCGTGGAGCGATAGCAATTACCTAATTTCAGACCCAGAGTGAATTTGACGTGCACTCTAAAACGTGTCCAGTTTGGAGCCACCTCTGATTTGAACTTTTTTGAAGCGAAAAATTGGGCAACTTGGAGGCAATGGGACAACACAAAGGAGTGGCTCAGTTCGATTGACTCTGGCCCCAGAGCAAACTTCAACATGCCAGTTTCCTTCCACAAACATATTTCGAGTGAAAAATCAACGCTGATGATCGGTTTGGGTCTATACAAATTTGGCTGTCAAAGCGTCCCGGTATCGAGCCGTCCCCTCTACCTTAGCTAAGGGCCAGCGATGCCCTAGCAACTAAGCCATGTGTCTCTCAGTACATGACACAACAGTGTATAATTATAATCATGTAATTGTAAGTGTTTGTTGAAACACCATGGTCGGAAAAAGTGCTGTCGAACTCCCACATTGCATGCATACAAGTGTGTGTGTGTGTGTGGGGGGGGGGGGGGGGGGGTGCATGCATGTGTGCGTGCGTGTGTGTGTGCGTGTGTGTGCGTGTGTGTGTGTGTGTGTGTGTGTGTGTGTGTGTGTGTGTGTGTGTGTGTGTGTGTGTGAGAGCGTGTGCGTGTGTGCATGTGTATGTCTGGGTATTGGTCCTTGCTGCCTCCCAAGTCTTTATTATACATTTTGATTGCACTTGTGTCCACCCGACAGAGGCATTCCAGCTTGCCAAGAAGCGTATGCAGCGAGCGAGGCAAGGCCTGCTATGATCTTCTGCAACGTTCACCAGCATTGTACTGGTGAAGGTAGCATTATCACCATGGTGGCCAATGCAAGTTACATGTATATCCAGCAAATGTACAGACAGTACACACACTGTGTACGTACACATGTACAGACAGTACACACACTGTGCACGTACACATGTACAGACAGTACACAGTGTGTACGTACATGTACACATGTACAGACAGTACAGGGGACCACCGACCCTCTATGGATGATGATCGCGATGTGGTCAACTTGGACTTGTTGCGATGGTAATGTATGAGCATTCAAATGATTGCTCCTTGAACACAACATGATACTTTATGCAGTTCCGCCGGAATTCCAATGGCTGAACATGGCGTGATGACTCTCTGAACTATTTTATCCACAGGGGAGCGTGAGCTCTTTCTTTCTCTCTCTCTCAGGAATCGACAGTTTTGTGATTAGTTAGGACTAATCATTATTTTGAAATAACACTGTTGTCTACTGATAGGGTCCAGCGGATTCTGCCGGCAGAAAAATTGGCAGAATTCGGTACTTTTTCTGGTAAGTTTCATGCATGTTTGGTATGTGGATAAAGAAATGGAGCAGAATTCGAGGAATTGCCCGCCATAAGGTTTGTATGGTTCTGCCAATTTTACTGCTTTTCGAGCAGAATCCGCCACCTTTTCGAGCAGAATCCGCCGGTCCCTATCTATTGATAGGTTGCACAGACCGACCTGGTTCTACCACTAGGACCTGCCGGTAGGTCCATCATACACAGACATGCTGCATGCAGGGTTCTAGCCAAAGGGGGCGGAGTGGAAGGGGGCGCTGCCCCCCCCCCCCCCCCCCTGGGAAAAGTGCCCCCTACTCATTTGTCGATGTTTGTGTTTTTTTCATGCCATTCAACAAAAATGCAGTCGATAGTCACTACTAGAGAGTTCATAAAGGCGCATTTGTGAGGGGTGAAGTCGGGGGTTCACCCTGTATGTTACATGTACATTTTGCATGGCAAGACAAATTTGAAAAAAGTGGGTTACGGGGTAACTGTTTCTCATGCCCCCCCCCCCCCCCCCTACTACAATTTTGACCTGGCTAGAACCCTGTGCATGGCCTGTGCTCCAACATTTTACTTATAACTTGACCCTAAACGGTTGCTAGGTGACCGATGAAGGAATTCACAAATTTTTGAGGTGATCCCACAAGGTACGGTACTAGGAAACTCCATGGCAACAGCCCATGGTAACGGTGGAAGTGGAGTATGGAATTTTGCACTCCACTGTCATGGCAAAGCTGACTCGGAAAGACAGTCCCACCATGCATGATCGATCTGCTTTGGTCAAAATACCGCGCACGGCAAACTTTTGGAATTACCGAAATAATATGGTTCATCAGAATCAAATCCTGTGACTTTTTCCTAATGTTGCTTCATGTTGCGTCTGCCATATACAACATGTTGCAATATGTTGAAAGAGTTTTGAAATGAAACCGTGTGCATGCTACTACTTGGGGAGAAGATCATCATGCCAAGCAAAGCTCACGAGCACTTTAGCCAAATTTGAGAAGCACAACTTTTCTATCTGCACACGAAAAGTAGTTGCATTCGTCAGTTACTATAGTTACAGCTATGGTTGAATGTCCTGGATATCTTAATGGTAACTTAGAGAATCATCAAGCAATCGATTAGCTACATAGATTAACCATAGTTTGGGTACTATGTGTACATCTCTCTGGCAAACAGTCTCTTACTAGGCTACCCATCAAGTCGGCTGGGGAAATCCGAGCATCACAGTGGCAGCAGAAAATATAATGTGAAACATCATTGATCAAGTCATTGCAATCTGGAGGCAGTGGCATTTATTTTACTTGCTACTTCAAGTTTTTACCATAATGATAACTGATGACTTAGATAAGCGTAAACATGAGTAGCAGTTGCTGCAAAAGTAAAGAGCCTGTATATTTTGTTTAGCGTTACTAATATCTCTTCTCATTTATCGTCAAGGAGGGAAGGCGCAGAATGTGGTCCATATTGGTTATGTATCTAGTTCCCATCCGTGAGGCTGTGCTGAGCGCAACTGCTCTACATGATAAGGATAGCAAATCCGTGTGTGTGGGTTTTGTTTGTATGTGTGTGTATCTGTGTGTGTGGGTTTGTGTGTGTGTGTGTATCTGTGTGTGTATCTGTGTGTGTGTTTGTTTGTATGTGTGTGTATGTGTGTGTATATTCTTCATATCATCTAGTAGTACATTGCAGCTGCACATGTACATACTTGTGGCGGTTGTAACACTTGTAAACGTGTCGTTACATGTTTGCTGGTGGACGATAACAAACATCATGCACAAAACACATAGTGAATCTCCAGCTATCACCAGGACACGAAGGCCCAGAGTGTTATCTCCAGCTATCACCAGGACACGAAGGCCCAGAGTGTTCTTGATGCAAAGGATATCGGCATGAAAGCGGCACTCTCCTAACTCTGTGTGTGTGTGTGTGGTCGTCTCTCTGGCTGATCAGAATTCAAAGTCAGGATCGGGCTGTGGTGATTCTATCTCTTCCAGGAGATCTTCTTCTGGAACCATGGCCGTTCTCAGCTTCTTGCACACTTTCTTGACAGTTTTCATCGTGTTCATGTAGTACAGGTGGGTCTGCACCGGTGTGGAGACAATTTCCCGCAGCTGATTCTCAATGATGAGGTCGGTGACGCCGACGACAAAGATTTCCACGCCCTTGTCAGTCTTGAGGTGATCGGCGGCTTCACCTGGTGTTTCCGACTGAGCTGTGCCGTCCGTTATCAGCAGAATGACCTTGCGACTGCAGTCTCTGGAGCCCTTTGCGGTGGTGAACGCCTCGGACGCGCTTTCCAGGGCGTGAGCAATGCGCGTCATGCCGCCCGTTGAAATGCCCGTGCTGTTCCTGAACATTCGTCTGTAGCACCGCTTGGCGCGGCACGCGTTGAAGTCGATCTCCAGCGTGGCTCTGGTTGCAAAGGTGAGCAGAGCTACGCGTGTGGAGTCCTTGTCCACGCTGGGGATTCCTCTACTGATCAGGTTGGCCATGCTGTTGCGCAACAGCCGGAAGTGGCTTGTCGTCATGCTGCCTGACCTATCCAGCATGATGAGGAAATCTACCGGACGGTGAGCTGGGTTCTCTGGGCATGTGTTAAACGGGTTGACCGCATCCCCAAAGTTGAACAAGAGTATGTTGCCTGCCTGGCGTTTTTGACGACTCGGCGCGTTTGCGGGCTGGTTGCCTGCGACTTCATGATTGCTCCAGCCAAACAGGCGATCAATGACATAGTACTGGAATGACCTGGTGATTTCATTCTTGCTCAGTTGCTCACCTGTGCACAGAAAATGAAAACGAATCACAACCAACCAACACCATGTTAGACGAACGTGTCTTTTGCGACAAAAATGCCAGTTCTGTTTGTTTTTCTTGCCTGTTTCTGCGGTGGGGCACTTTTAAAATCCGCACTGAGTCTGTGAAATCCCACCATGCCTTTCTTCCTACCAGGTACATGATTGTACAGTACATGAATGAATGCCTGTACATCATGTAGATCTACTAGTACCGGTATATAAGTGATACACGAGTGACGATGACTCGTGATACTATGTTGTGATGGGCACTGACTGTGACCACAAACATAAATTACGTATTAAATACACTATAATGTGATTATAGTGCATGTACAAGTCGTACAGTGCATTAGCGTATGAGCCCTGAGAGCTGAGGTCGAAATAGCTACCGTTCGCTGTTCGCTGCAGCTGTCCGGACTCGAGATTGAGTGCAGAATGTATTTTCGTGTGCAATTAAAACATGTTGAGCATATGAACCAGCATACAACACGGGCGGTTGAGACAGCTCACTTGAGACAGCATACGAGTTGATGCGCAAGGTTCTTCAGAGCACTTTCACTTTGATGTTTGAGGTTCATTACTATCTGCTTGAAACTGGTCTCCCTCTGATAGAGTACGGTGTAGTTGGGTGTGTTCTCTCCAAGGTTTTAAGAGTTCTGCATGTGGGCTGCTTCACTTCATGTATTCTTTGCGAGATCTGTGACGTGCAAGTAGTCTTTCTCTTGCGAAACTGCATGGTGGGATTAGACACTATCCCTAGCTTATTCTGTTCAAGACGACGGAGCATGCGCTGTGCAAGCCGATGGACCGGGCTATATCACTTCAGACGCTGACGAAGTCAGGCAGCATGCCATCTAATTTGCTGTTTTCACAAGTATTTCAGCGCATCATCATCATCATCCTAGGTAGTACACACGCCTGTCATCCAAAGTAGCATACGGAAGTAAGTAAATGCCTGTCATCCAAAGCATTTGTTTAGTAAGGAAACCATTTCCACAGTTTCCACCGTGAGCTAAATCCATTCCTCAATAGCCTCTGGGGTTTTGCCTTTTTATTGGCTGGCAACATTGCCAGGGGATCCTCTTGTTTGTAGAACGTTTGTACTTCACTAGAATAGTCATTGGCTGGTGTACGCTGTGTGGAGATTCTAAACCCCTGCAACACCCCAGGGGGGCATGGTCACAGTTAGCAAGCCAAGATGAAACAACTCTGAAGTGCTTCAATCGCGTTATCGCTGCTGCCAATTTTCATTCCACAGCCGAACGCCTGGCGACACACCTGGGTAGAGAGAACTCTGCATCATCAGAATCCAGTGGCAGTGACGGACATTCATTGACACATAGGTAATAGTATGTATGCACTGCGACCATGATCATCCGATGATAAACATTCAGCTGTACCCCTTGTCATGATGTCTCAAAGGAGTAGCTACACTGATATACATCAAGACTTAGTGTACTAGTAGCATCCTTCCTGGAGCCCCTGTGGCGGCCGTTGCACTGGGTAAGGGTTTCTCTGGATGATTGTGAAGATTCTGGACTGAAGCGTCTGGAATTCTTGTTGAGTTCAGGGACTCTCTTCTGGTGCAGTTTCTGGATGACAACTACTTCGAAGTGCCATTTAGGACACTTTGATTGCCCAACTTTTCAAGAGCCTCCTCATTCCGTGACCATTGCGTGAACTAACCAATGTGTTCCCACACTCAACGACAGCCAGGAAAACTGTGCGCAACCCCTGGCTAGCTGTCAGTGTCCGGGACAAAGCCACTAAACACCTGTGACCTAAGAGGTTAGAGTTTTGGTAAGAAAACAACTGCTGATCAAGAAAGCATTGTTGTCGTTCATGACGGGTACAAAGATGGACATGAACACACTTCAAGTGCTTCGTTTCCAGACTAGTGCTGTGAGTACCAGCGACGGTCATTGCATGGAAAGAAGGTTCTAACACAGTCTGAATGAACTGGTGAAAGCGGATCGTTGTCTTTGATCTTCAGCCTTGCACAGCACGGGGTAACTTTCTTTTAAAATTGATAACAAAATGCCAGTACATGTACTTGCTAGTCGTTGCTCACTGCACTGTCACTACTGATTGAAAAAAAGCATTGTGGTTCATCCTGCAACACCTACAAAAGGTGCGTAGCTAGGTCAGTCGTACCATCAACTGACTAAGCCAAGCGCCTACATTACCCAAGTCAAGAATACAGCACTCAGTAGTCCAGACCTAAGGCCTAAGCCTAAGGCCAGCTGCTCACTGAAATCCGGTCGCGAAGTAAGTGTACCTACATGTACATGTCATGCCCTTCATGTTGTGTGTGTGTGTGTGTGTGTGTGTGTGTGTGTGTGTGTGTGTTCCAAACTCAAACATGGAACCTGGAAGGGCAGGACTAAGGAGAGGGGCATTACATATCTATCGCTGCCAAGCGTGTTCGTTTTCTTTCCTGTTGATCTTCTGACTTCTGTGGCATGATGGTATTTCCGTGTAGCGAGTCTGCACGTGCTATCCGCTGTCCAGCAATCGCCCACTAAGACGTCTAAGTCAGGGTTTGTTTGCTCGCCATAGATACTGGTGTATGCACACATCATTGCCATTGCATATTGGTGATTGGTGATATCATCCGACATGAGTGTCGTTGTAACCCACGGTCGCTGTATAGACAGTGTTCAACACATCTCGCACTCCACTCAGTGATGAAGTGAAGCAGCCACTCAACTGAAGATGTAAAAATAATCCTATCCTGGCATCAAAGGTGATTCACACGCAGCCCGTGGCCTCTGCTGTGAAAGGGTTTGTTTTCAGTGCATTGCTACTAATCAACCGTTTGCGCTAATTCCATCCATCCGCGTTGTTTTCTTCACTGGATGTTCGATGAATCTTTGTGTTCACTCGCACTCTGTTCAATACTAGAGAAATGCGTGACTCCGCAGACGCACAAGTGGAACGTGTCTGTTTCTGTTACGCAGCGTCCCGAGGTCCTAGCTCTTTAACGATACCAGCCCAATAAATTACATGTACATCTGAAAGTTGGCATCATACAGCGTGGTATGGACCATTGGCATCCATTGCAATATTTTAGCTGTAGTCTACACAGCCTACTTCTACAGTATCCTTCCGCTGGCAATGGCCTCGTCACGTCATCATCCCACCTCACGGTCATCAGGTCATTAATTTATGCTGCTACTGTGACACGTTGGGCTTCTTCTCCCTGAGACGACCCCTAGAGTCCTGACTGGTCTAGACAAGCTGTTACTCCACACACTAACTTTAAGCAATTGTCATGCGGGGGACACCAAATATGTCCAAAGAAGACTGTTCGTGACTGACTGGATTGAATTCAATGTGGCGGAAACTGTGTTGGGAAGTATTCCTGCGAGTAACGTTGCATACCGTCACGTACCGGTGCATCATGGCTGTGTTCTTTCACAGGACTTTAGATGCGTGAGTTTCGAAGTCTGGAGAATGTTGTGAACGGTTTGTGATGGCATGGTGACTTCGCCACAGTCGAGTGCTAGAGCATTGCTGACCTAGGCTACATGTACCGGTACGACGAGGGACCCCGGTCTGGCTCGAGTCTTGGCTGGTGGTAGCAGCATTGTACACACACACACACTAGGATAATAATGCTAACAATGCTATGGCGATCTTCCTCTGGAAATTAGGTGGACATTGATCGTGCTCCGGATCTAGGGCCTGGGTCAGGAAACACTGAACTGTTTGCAGACTAGAGAAAAATCAACATATTTGTGTCACACTACTTCGTACAGTGATAGTGTGTTGTTTTTATCCTACATGTCCAGGACATCTGAAGTAACCCTTTCTCCACTCCATGCTTTAAAAAAAGTTAGAGCCTAGCTGCAGTTTGCCTGGCCGCGCACACACCCAGACACTCCCACTGTCACAGAGATCAAGTGGAGATGTTGCCAGTAAAGTGTTCACATAGGTTTGTGATCATAGTGTTGCAGTGTTGGCGCCAAGGAACACTTCAAAGTCTTCATCTCCAGTGCTGCATGTTCCAACTCCGGCGAACAGACACCGCTAGCTTTAGGCACTGACTGTTTTAGCGTCTTTGGCTTTGATCCGCACTATGCTTCAGTTCTAACGGCTAGATATAGAATGAAGAACGTGCGCACCAACTGCAGTACAGCAGTAGGGCTCTAGTCTAGGCTCGTGACCGGTTCACTGCGATTGTAGTTCTCGTTTCTCCGGCATTGTTTGTTTCATTTCTGCGAGAGCCCAAGTACAGTGCTGGCGACTGAAATCCGACCCCCCCTAGCGTCTCGTACGAATCGCTAACGCGGCTAGCGCACCGCTAGGGGTCGGATTTCAGTTGCCAGCACTTGTACCTCATGTTGACAGCGTAATGCATGCACTTTCCAGCATTGGTTCGTTCCCAGAACACACTTGACATGTGTGTTCTGGGAACGAACCAATGCTGGTTGTGTAGTTCCAGCCACATACTGATTGTGATATCCTGAGAATACATAATGATTATGTACACGTACTTGCATGGTATCTACATGACTCTTGATGCCATGCGTACTGCAAGACAGAAATTTCGCGACATGTTGCACAATCTAATTATGCAGCAGGACAGGTCGTTTTTCGTCTGATCGCACTGCACTGACTGACTGCCACTCACTGTTCTGATCTCACTTCCTCCTTCAGACAGAGTGCATATCGAGAGAAGGGCTTTTCTGTATTCAAAAGACAATGCCAATGCCAAGGAAGTTCCGCATGATGAGGATGACGCTGAACAATGTGACACTTGTGCTTCTGTGGTTTTCCGCAGCCATCAGGCAGATGTTGTTTGACAGCAGCGCAGTTCGTACTGGAGTGCACGAGTATCTGTCTACATACTCACTACAGTTCAGTAACAGACCAAACTTACTTACTTCACCGCATGGTACAAGGTGATCGCTAGTGCCAGGCAGTAGCAGCAAGGACTGAAGGTGTGGCCTTGGATGTACAGCGCAGCGACGAGAACAGTAACACACTACGGGGGTAGTGCTATGTCTCAGTATTATAATTATGTGCTGAACATCACAGCTGCAAACACTGAAACAGTGTTACCTGACAAGGTGGTGTTGGCTCAGGGAATAGGAATGTGATCGAATGACCTGATGATGAGCAGCGAGTGTAGTTCTCGACAAACTGGACGAGCAGCGCACGGCGTCTTCGCAGCCACACCTAACTCAAGACGAGAGGTGACACGTGTACCCGTTGACAGCCTGACAGAGGGCGTGTGCTGACCGCTCTTTGCTGAGGTCTCGTGAGGGAACACATCACCTGAGATCAACATACCTAAGTCCTTTTCCCCCACACTAATGTTACTTACGTTGAACTCTACTTGAAAACAATGACAGTGAAAGCAAGACTGGCAAGAGGACTCTAAGTCTAAAGTACCAATGCACTACCATTATGGTGAAAGTGTTACATGTGTACACTGTACTCACATGACTCGATGTATTCGGTCAATTCCACATCTTCACCATAGCATTGCTGTGCCAGAGTGGGGCTGCGAATCTTACGAGTACGGCGACGAAATCCACAGCCGTTATTCTTGATGTTCTCTCCTTTCTCCGTCCACGGCGACCAGCTAGTCAGTGCTTCGCTGCAGTCGTTCTCTACTTCGGTGGCCGCAGGCTGCTCGGAAACTGCTGCACTGCTGCTTCTGCTGGATGTGACAGCACCAGTAGTCGTGGTCTCCTCCACTTGCTCTTCTGTTGCTGTTGTTGCTGCATCTGTGGTGCCAAGCTCTGTAGTCGCGTCTGTGGTGCCAAGCTCTGTAGTCGCGTCTGTGGTGCCTAGCTCTGTAGTCGCGTCTGTGGTGCCTAGCTCTGTAGTTACGGTGGTGCTCTCAAGCTCCTCCTCTGCGGGTAGTGATTTCAGAGTGTCCAGTAACGTTGCTGCACTGCTCGTATCTGCCTGACTGCTAGTGGTGCCGCTGGTGGTGGCATCTTCAGTGGTTGGTACGGGAGTAGAGTGTGCAAGTCCAGAGACAAGCAGCAGGATAGACAGGAGTGCAAGTGATGTGTTTGAAGCCATGGCCACACTGAACTTGTCTTCCTGACCTTTGCTGCCAGCAGATAGAAGAAGAGAAAAAAAACAGAAGTCACCACGAATCTAAAGTGCTGGAAAACCGGTCCGTGAGCCAATTTATACTTAGCCATGTCACTAGCACGCACGAGCTCAGGCTAGGGGAATGCTGCGCTTTTGTCTAGTGGCACTCCCTCACAATTCTCGTGAAAGTTAGGTCAACGTAGGTGATGAGCTAACACACGTACACGAGGTAGACGGAACACACCTCTACACCCTTGACATGGCTGGAGCTTCCCAGCGTCTGCTGCACCAGTGTTTGTCAGTGTGTATTACTGGGAGCGTGCAGCAGTGAACTGAAAACGCCTAGGCACACACATGTATCGAGCCTGTCTGCCAGCATGGCAAACTTTAACTTGATTCCTAGGCCCCCTCGACAAGAAAGTACAATAACCCCCCTCTAGTCTAGAGGCTCTAGTGCACCCATCTAGCCGTACGCTACCGAAAACGGCAAAGTCCAAAGCCCAGTGCATAAGCAGACCTGACTTACTATGCCATAAGTTACTATGCCATAAGTTACTATGCCATATAAATCGAGGCAGTACTTCCTTACTTCCTTACGGCCACAAAGCTGGAGCCACACGGGACAATCGCCATGCTTACCTTGTATTGGACGCTTGATTGGTGAAGACCTTAAGGTGCTAGCGGGATTGGCCCGCGGAGTCTCACAGCACACCTTGGCACACTGGGTCTTGTAAGGTAGAACCGTTCACACACACTTACTCTACCAGGTTAGTCACTTCTTGGCGTCAAAGACCTTTGACTTTGCTTCTCTCTCAGCCCCTACACTCAGTTCTGCTACCTGTACGGAAGAATGATCTCGAAACTGGTGCTTTCTGGTACCACATGTCATCCTATTTATATCAGCCCGTGCAATATGCAGTACAATGCCATGCTCATTATCGACCTGGGGCGCTACTCGCTAGGCATGCTGCTGTACGAATACCTGGGCTGCAGTGCACTACTAGTGACCGGACTGTCTCCGTCACTTGTCCATGTGTGCTGTGTGGTGTTGTCACTGTTCTAAGTGTCCTGATGCCTGACACCAATCAACCCCAGGACTGACTGCATCATATGCACGGCCCGGGCCGGTGACGACACAGTCATGGTGTAGCGCACTGCATAACACATGCACAAGATGGCATGCTGTACCGTTCGCTAGCGCTTGAGCAAGCCCGCACCCACGTCACCTGAGTCATCCCGGACTGGTCAGCAACTCCACGTATCGTTTTTATCCGACGTTTGCGTTGGTGCATACTGCTGGGCCTAGTAGTAGTACACAGCAGCAGTTCGTACAGGCAGCAGGATCAGGAGCAGCTGCTGTAGCCAGATTTGGCCCCTGCGATCACGTGTGGGCGGATCCAACATTCTTTGATCTCAGCTCCTGGACTGGAGCTCAAAAGGCTGGTTGTTTGATGGTTGAGGAAGCCAACTCTTTCGCGTCGATCGTCGCAGCTTCCCGATCTTCAGGTCAGGGTGTTTGTGTGCGTGCATGTGTGTGTGCGTGTGTGTGTCTGTGTGTGGGCGCGCGTGTGTGTTTGTGTATGCGTGACCTGTCCGAAGGCTGAAGCGCGGAGTATTTCCACGTGACCTGCATTGTACGGAGCACTGAGCTATCATGAGTGAGAGCGGTCGTGTCAGTCACTCAGGTCTGTGATATTTGATATGATGTGCACTGCACTGCCACTGGGATGATGGAATAAATCACGTGATACGGGATGGCTGAGGTCCTCTAGCCCAGGCATAGAAATCGTTTTGCAGCGCGAGTAGTTCGCTCGGCGCCTCGGACTCATCACCACAATGCTACATGCACATGTACATTGTACACCGCACCACATACATGTCATGTCATGTAAACGTCAAAGCAACCTTCGACCGGGTACGAGTACAGACAACAATACATAACAGCATTCAGTCAGAACTGGCGCCGATCCGAACAGGACACGGTGTGTACCATGGTGTGCGGCAGATCAGGATTTTGCCGGCCCAAGCCTGGCCCTTGGCCAGGGTCGAGGAAACAGCAGACAGCAGACAGCACGGTCATCGCTGGTGTGTTCTATGTCAGGAATCGGATTCAGTCTGGCCCACCAACGATCTATGTACACAATCATGTACATGTATATCCATAGGGCATTCATGATTGTTTTCGTATACATGTACGCTCATTTGGAAACACTTGAATCCCCGCGTTCATCCCATCATCGACCGATGGTTTGCCCATGTACACATGTACACGGGTTGAGTGGGTCCTTTAGGATGAACGCCAATACGAAAATAATGAGTATTGATCTTCGGAAGTAACTAGTTCGGTGTTACGGTTCCTGTACATTCCTGTACATCGTTGCTCGTGTGCCTGCCATACATGTACAAAATCTACAAAATGCACTACATGATTACACATAGTGGAATGTACAATGCCCATGTATCCTACCCGGGCATAGTGTCGAGATGTCCTTGCTCCATCTCTGCAGCCGCCCACGACCCAATAGACAATAGACAATAGCAATGTCACACTGTCACCCTCAGCCTCTCAGTCTCAAACATCCCTTTTGTTTAGCACATGATCGGAGAGCAGCAGAAGGACTGTGCTGTACCAACCTCAGTCCTCAGTCCTGCCGCAGTGCTGGCTGGATTGAAGAACATGATCGGAATCCAGTCACGGAAGTGCTTGGCTTCAGACCCAATGCACAGTTCGTAGTGTGCGGGCTGCACTGGATGGACCTTTTCAACTGCACAGTGCCACTGCACTTTGAGTGGCGCCCGAAAGAGACGGTGTGACCCTGGTGCAACTGTCTACTGGTCACTAGTGAATGCGGTATTGGCGACGTTTGAAAATTCTGATTACGCATCATGTGAAGTAGAGAGTCGCTCAATCCGCAACGATTCTATTCGGGAATAGGCGACATGGTGGTGTTGGACTACATCATAGTGTTTGCTGTGTTGTAGTAAATACGATACTAGTACCGCCGTGGACAGCAATAACTACCGCACGGCGGTGAAATGGACTGTTGTTCCGACGAGACTCCTCGGATCGTACCCATGTCCATATTGTCCAGTGATATGCATGCGCATGCCCAGTATTCATGCTACAGTATCGACTACTAGTATCCTGTTTTACGATCACTTGTATTGATGCTGTACGAGTTTCTGCCACAACGCAGTGCAATGCAATGTATTCCAGCAGCCATCTTCCGCCTATTCTTGTTCTCAGGTGCAATGCAAGGATCGTTTGCATTTTCGCACTATCTACATGTAATCCCGGTTTGTTGTATCAGTGACACTCACACATTCACATTCACAGTGAGTAAAGCTGTTGTCTGTGGAGCTAACAGTTACATGTACATGTAACATGTATATTGTACGTTAAAGTTACTTCAAAAATAGAGCCTGCTTTGAATCGAAGCACACACGTAACATTGGATCATGCATTTATCGGATTAGATTCACTTTAATTAATCGGATCACATTGAAGTACAGGCACAGGTACATGTACATGACATTGTACAATCAGTCGATCACGGAGCTCTCAAATGGACAAGAACAAACAAACACCAGACTGAAACGGATGTTGATGAAGAAGCCAAACGACGTGGGAAGGCCCACGTGACACACTACATCCACACACACGCACACAAACACACACACACAAACACACACACACACGCACACACACACATACTCTGAGTCTCTTTCTCCCATTGCAGGGCACTATCCGTGCCGTGTTCCATGCATGGGGCACCAGATCAGAGAATATCATCAGATCATGGCATTATGGCATATCGTCGAGTAAAACGTTTAGACACCGGACACCAGCCACTTGAGGTAGTGAAACTACATTGCAACGAAACTACTGTACTGAGCGAGCACACTGATTACTGGTTGAAAAACAATGCCTTGCCCTCGAACACTGTGAGACGTTTGACCTCTCTTTGATACTGTTACAAGTACACGTAAGTCAGGGCAGTGTTTGCTTGCTTGCTCATCTCAAGGAACTGTAGTGAATGAGCCCAAAGTGCAATGGAGATGGCGTGTGCCGAAACACACCACTGAAGCCAATGATCATGAAGCACTTCGCACAGAGACAGAATCTCGAATTGGTGCTGCAGGTGTTGTTGTTACGTACATGTAAGTTGTGTGGTCCTCGCCTATAGGCAAGTGATAGTAGATAGCAGTTGGGTACAGTGTAAGTGAAAGTGAAAACCAGTTGAAGTCAGTTGATAATATTCCAAGTGTGTGATGAATGGCAGTGCCAGGAGATACATCAGCATCATCGGTGCAACAATTGCTATTGTTGTATGGCAACATGTGCATGACTTTGTACATGTAGCTTGAAACGCAGTCATTCGTTTCGGCCAATTTGCACTGCTAAACTGTTTTGCTGATATTTCTGGGGAACGAGTTCAACAATGCCTGGTAGGATTGGGATGTCATCCACACCGTCAAGAGTAGTTTACAAACAAACAGCCCCCACATCAGCAACACCAGTAATGTACAATGTACATGTACATGTACATTGTACATTCACGTCATCCCAGTCATGCATTCTATACCACCGCTTTTAAAGGGGAAGTTAATAATTATGTGAAATGATCTTGAAACCAGAACTCCCGGGGCTCACCCTCTCCCCTGGCCGTCAGAATATTTGTGCTAGTTCTCTGGAATTTCTCAAGTTCTTCATTACGCCTGGGCCATATTATCCCACCATTGGCGCCATGTACCACTGTACTGCGTTGTCACCCAATATTAAAATATTCTTGAAAACAGCTAGTGAGTATACAACTGTATAGACAAGGATCCTGGGGAGCATGCTAGCAGCAGCCAATACTCGACTATCGACGCTGAATATATCAGCAACCGTGTGACCTGTATGTTTACGCGTTCTTGTCGCGTAAAATGAGGGCATATTTTTAAATTATTACACATGTACTTGAAGTGCAGATCCAATACTGGCAATAGCAAATGTCACATTGGGTATAGGCATGCAGTTGGAAGTCATTCTGTTCTCCGCGATTGATACGATCATTTGCGGCTGTATTCATTCGCTTTCATCCATCGCAGCACAGCGGTTGGCGGTGTGCGATTGCAGGTAGACGGGTCTACACTGTAATTGGCTGTGAGTATTCCCAGCTGTTGAGTGTTGTAGCAGTGGCACCGAGTCTGCGTTGTCAGGTTGTACTCGTATAAACTCACTGTGTCTGTCAAGGTTAAAGTAGCAAATGGGTCACCGTTTCGCCAGGTTGTTCCAGTGTCTTCTTGTTGTTAGACGAGTGAAGTGCTAAGAGTGAACTGCTGCCCGGAAAATTCTCTACACCCACGATCAAACATGTCACAATAGATTATTTTTAAAACGGTTTTGTGTTTCATTGACATCTGCACGTACTGGAAGTAGGACAATGGGGAGCTAAAATGCCATACAATCGTTACACACAGCCACAGTGGAGTAAAGTCTAGAGAAGACCATATCTGGTCATGTGGCACTGCCTTGGGTAGCCCCCAATTGTCAAATTTTTGTAGCAATGGGAAAGTTGTCGCCTCTGAAATTTTGATTGTCTATTTTAACAGTTACGCGTGTGCGGTATATCGGCGTGTATAACAAATTGGCGAGGAGTGTGACTTGTGTGCATAATGTACCATAGCACACTCATGTTGTGCCTTTTCTCAGATCTCTACGTGTTCATGGTGTTGGGACAGTTGGCTTCGACTATTGTAGCCTTTACACACCATGATTAGGCAGTTGTGCCAGTAAGTTCTGTAGCTGTGCTACCATCCACGTTTATCCTGCTACTGCAACTGTCATGTAGCCTTCCTTGGTGATGGTGGCTGCAGGCTGAGTGGAATTTCCCCCGCGGCTCACACCATGACACAGGTGCGTTCAGGCGTTGGAAATGTCGAAATAGAGATGGTACAGGCGGTTGCATTTTGCCTGCCTCGTACCAAATATGATCATGAGCGACATCTAAGAAGGACGGCCACCACCAGATGACTAGCTTAAAACTCAGTTCGCAGTTTCTAGCGGCCACCCACCTGCTTGCAATTACAAACCCCGGAGGACAACGCCTCGTGGAACAAGGTGATGCCAAACTTCCACCGCAATCATCGTGTGGAGGGTGCGTGTAGGGCGTGTGTTCATTCCAGGTACCTGCACATGTACTGTTACTGTTTGTACCTGGGAAGCATATGAATCTGCAAGTTCTCTTGCAACACAATTGAATTATTATTGCCATCGGAATCTCTGTCCCCCAATGAAATGCTAGCTGCTTCAAGGCGTTATCAAGAGTACAGTTGAAAGCTAAGCCGGCTATTTCTAGTCTTGGTGTTGAGTCTTAGAACGTGTCGGAAGACCTGGTCATCAGCCTACGACGTAAAGGAGAAATTGGTCCGGCGTCCTGCATCCCGGAATATCTCCACACATTCATTAGGGGATAATGTGGTACTGTTATGATGCAATACATGTAGGATACTGGGATGGCTGAATCTAAAATAACACAAACGTGCACACACGCACGCAAACACACACACACACACACACACACACACACACACACACACTGCATCATAGCACAGCCACAGTGTGGAATCGGAAAGATGAGCGAAATGAGAATGTTCCGTGAATTTTCGTGCGTGCTGCCCTGCCGATGTTTGTGTTTGTAACTGTTTTCCGTGTTGACCTTAGTGATTATTATCCCTTCCACCATGTCCTCCATTGAACCAAGGCCGGCTTGGATATAATATTAATAATTAGATCGTAACACTTATAGCAAGAGTCCATAAAATTTGCACTCTTGCCTATTGTGATGACCAGATCAGGAATACATGTACGAAGAAGGGGGTTCACTGTTTGCAGCGACTTCGCGATACTTGAGGATTTCTCTCTCAGAGAAGCATTGCCTTGGACGTGTGATTCAACTGAACATGCCGCAAGCAGGATCTAGGACAAGACGCAGAACAAATAATTCATGTGCCACTTGATTTGTTCAGCGCAGGTCTGTTGTGTGATTATATCCACCCCAGGATTCGGATGAAGGGCTATGTTTCTGAATACTAGTAGTAGTCTCAACTCAGTCCCATGGCATTTCCTTCTCAGCTAGAGGTACGATGGCGCTGGATTGACCACCCTGCCAAACCACGAGTCTCATTGTGAAACATTGTGAAACACGATGTACTTCTTCTCCGGTGATAATTTTACAATTGCCTGTCGTGAAGACTTATGAAGTCACAAAGCACCCCCGCATACGCTTTAACCTTTCGCCTTACAACTGCGCTTTTTGTTTGCTTGACGACAACGACGGTCATAAGTGGCGTAGATGACAAATGACAGAGTTTGCTTGGAATTAGTTTTCCTGAAGTTCTGTGCACTTACCAGATAATGATGTCGACACTTGGACTCTCGGCTTTCCAAGCAATACCCACCTTGCAAACGAAATGGGTGCTGTCATGAGCGAAGGCTTCCTATGCCAGGTTAGGGTAACCTGTGTTCTGCAAGTGCCCATAGTACACTGCACTCAGTAGTCGAAGTTACTGCATGTACACGTACATACAGTCATGTTTAGTGTGAACGTAACGTTATTCTGCAATTATGTGTAATGCAAGTAATTCTGATGCAGCCGGCGCCGATGTTTCCAGTGGCGGTACTGTACCCGTATTACATTGTATGCTACCCAGCTGCATGGCCATATATGGATCTTCAGTCAGGTGCGGGACCTAATTTATACTATTCTTCTTTCCCTCAAGGTGGCATTGATTACATTGATTACACGTAGGACAACAGAAAGATTACGGTATGTCCTGTCTGTTCGCTTTCCAATGCGCTAGTGCATGACATTGTAAAACTAGTATGTTGAGCACATATCGATCGTTCATCATTGCTAAACAATCATGTACATGTAGGTTGCTCATGTTATACATTTACTACCGTGGTATGCTTCACGTTGTGTTCAACAGCGGCGAGAGCGTACTGTCTGTCATCTTTTTAAGCGGACTCGAACAAGCCAATATTTTCATCTCTTGTCATAACTAAAGATGGTGCGCATGTGGTGGTTGTACAGTGATTAAAATTATGACTGTGAGCAATAGGCTGATTACAGGTATCGCTCAAGAACGTGCTCCTAAAACATTTCAGTACTCTATTGTTTCTACGGTCCAATTAAAAAATTAATAGGCAGTACGGGTGTTCCGCCACATGTCTTGAATCAATCGGGTTGGGTGTGAACATATTCACGGACCGGGTGACGAAATTCGCGTGGCATCTTTTGTACAGTCGTCCCTCTCTAATCCGGCACTTTATAATCCAGCACCCTCGATAAACCAGCACAATTTTCAGTAGCCAAAATGTCCTCTTCATGTACATTGCAGCAGTAAATCAGATTTGTTAATCCAGCACCCTCCCTAATCCAGCAGATTTTCGTGGCACAAATGGTGCCGGATTATAGAGGGACCACTGTATTGAGGTTGCGTTTTTGCAAGGCATGGCACAATGCACAATAGTCATTAGCTTCGTAACACCTGATCGCTTTGCGCACTCCAGTCATGTGATTGTGGATGTGAAGGAGGGGCGCGTGGACAACGCCAGTCAACGGCATCATGGAGTCTGCGATGCAAGAAGAGCATGGTGACAATCAGGACAATGCACTCATGTGGTAGTGATTAAATTGATCACCATTGTCCACTCTTATCTCAAATGTTTATCTTGGGTGTGTGAGTACGATATGCGTGGCATACTTTCATTTCGAGGCTCAATTTGTCCCTCAAGGGTCAAGACCGAGGTGAAATACTGTGAGGCGCCACAAGCGGATAGCAGAATTATTTCCCTGGACCATGCTCCGAAGTAAAAGTAGCTCCTGCAGTGTAGCAGCCATCATGCGCGTTCTGTAGGAGCGATTTGTATGGGAATGAGTCCACAGACTCCACACAGGTGTGTCGACTGGTGAGCCTCTGGCGAGATAATGTTTACAATTATGTACTTGTACAGTGCACAAGTACATACATGTATACAATGTATAACTGGTGTTGGTGCAAACGAAACAGACAAAGTTCCATGACCTGAGCACTACATTCCCTAAGACCAGGGCGCTCGAGTAAGGTCACAGTCTAACAATGGTCTCTATTCACTTTGTATTCTGGATTCGAAGAGGGTCTGGACGTACAGTGTACACGTATACAATGACCATACGTGGGAGTCACTTGGAGTGGAGGATACATAGCCTCATTGTACATTACTGTATGCTTGTTGCCACATGATTCTGATCACGAGGACCACGACATTGTGCAAGCATATAAAACGGTATAATTATACATAAGAACTACACGTCTTGTTTATTGAATTTGCGGGCGAAACTGTTCGCAGATAAGTCATGTTCGAGTGCGTTCTCGCTGTAGGCGACAGGTGTACATGCACACAATGCATGACTATTGCTGTAAAATGCACATTGTACATGTAACCAAAATAGAGATTATCAAGGGCAGTTAGTGGCTGTAATTAGATCGCAATGTGGTGTTCGTGGGTGGTTAAATCAAGTGCATAACTATTCCACGCGGTTCCTAGGTCACATGTTGCATGCCACCTTGTGCCAGTTTGTCCAGCTTGGTGCACACGTACGGAAAAGCAGGATGAAAAATTCACATCCGGATCATCACTACTCCCTGCATCAAACGACACTCGATGTGTGGCTAGACTCCTTTCATCTACTTGTTGTTGAAGTTTTTTTAACGTCGCACCACAAACAGGCGGACCTTCTTCAAACGTCACACGATCCCAATTACATTATTGTATAATGTCTACAGCGAAATGACATTACTGCATGGCAGGCCACTATCTGACTTTGTCAATGTCTCGACGTTGGCTGTTCACTTTCTCTGGTCATCTTGTCATCCCCATACCTTGGCTCACCCGGGCATCAACATACCCAAATCCAGAAGACAAAGTTCTACCCTCTTTATAGATCGTATCATCGTAGAGAGTGGCCAACAGCAGATCAACCTTCAACGCGGTCTACGTCTGTCTTCTTTGGTTCTAGTAGCGCACTGTCGGGAGACACTGAGCGTTTCAAACGACTTCCTATTCGCTCACTGCTCTCGTGTTTGTACCGCCACCTTTGCGTTGTGGTGTGGTTTGTGCATCTTTGCATGCATATTATTATTATTGTAGGGTCAACTACTTCGGGCTCAGACGTTTAATTCTGCCTTACCTGGATTGAAGGTCTCTCTCCTTTCCTCTCTCTCGTCTCTCTCTCTCTCTCTCTCTCTCTCTCTCTCTCTCTCTCTCGTCTCTCGTCTCTCTCTCGTCTCTCTCTCGTCTCTCTCTCTCGTCTCTCGTCTCTCTCTCGTCCCTCTCTCTCGTCTCTTGTCTGTCTCTCGTCTCTCTCTCGTCTCTCTCTCGTCTCTCTCTCGTCTCTTTCTCTTCTCTCGTCTCTCTCTCCCTTTCTCTCTCTCTCTCTCGCTGTCTGTCTCTGTCTCATCTCTCTCGTCCCTCTCTCGTCTCTCTCTTTCTCTCTCCCCACTCTCTCCCTCGTCTCTCCCTTTCTCTCTCTCTCTCTCTCTCTCTCTCTCTCTCTCTCTCTCTCTCTCTCTCTCTCTCTCTCTCTCTCTCTCTCTCCCTCTCTCTCTCGTCTCTCTCGTCCCTCTCTCGTCTCTCTCTCTCTCTCTCTCTCTCTCTCTCTCTCTCTCTCTCTCTCTCTCTCTCTCTCTCTCTCTCTCTATCTATCTATCTATCTATCTATCTATCTATCTATCTATCTATCTATCTCTCTATCTTTCTCTCCCCCTCTCCCTCCCCCTCTCCCTCCCCCTCTCCCCCCTCTCTCTCCCCCCCCTCTCTCTCTCTCTCTCTCTCTCTCTCTCTCTCTCCCACATGTGTCATAAACAACACGGAGTACACAGCAATATGAAACTGAATCGATAGCTGTAGCCCTGCTGCCTATGCCGACACAAGTATACTCATGGTATTAGATAAACCTTGTTGTTTGTTCAAACATGTTGTTGGTTGACAGCATGAAACAAGATGGAGGATACCGTGTTCGGTAACAGTGACCTTTCTACAACCATCTACGGTTGGTAGAGCCCCGGTCGCCCATACGGTTCAGATGGTCGCAACCGACGGGGGCTCTACCAACCCCTCCACCTTGTTACATGATGTCGACCAACAACATGATTGTTTCTACAAAACAAGGTTTATCTAATACTGTATCTGTACAATCATGTACCTTGCCAGCTGTTCTCATCCCCGCTTATAAGACCTTACCTAAGAACGTCAAAAGAGCTATCTATCGGGAGCCTTGGCTTGATGTTTAATGAAAATAGAACATGGATAGTGATAATTATTAACGTTATGAGTCTTATGACAGGTGCTCCTCATTCCTGATGATTTGTATGGCAAGGGTACATCACAGTTTGTATGGCAAGGGTACATCACAGTATGGCAAGGGTACATCACAGTATGGCAAGGGTACATCACAGTATGGCAAGGGTACATCACAGGAAACAAAGAAAATGTACGGGCATAGCAATCGTAGGTGAACATTTGGAAGATATCTATTGAAGTGGTGTAGCCAAAGACTGGAGAAAATTGTGCGGTGACTCCAGAACAAGTATTACTAGTAAATGTAGTAGTTTTTAGTACATGAAATAGTAAGATGTTGCTTTGTAAGATGCTGCTTTGTAAAACTAGCCCACAGCAACGCACGTTCTCGAAATCGAACATACAATTGTATCACCTCGCCACCTACTACCTACATGTGTACATGTGCAATCATGTAACGGTAGCATCACGTACATATAATTTAGCCTCAGGCTAGCATTCCATTCTCAGATTTGATGGGACGCTCATTACCAGCTCTCCGAGTTTTAAATTGACCCTTCAGGACTACCGGCCTACCGCCCACCATGGCGGGCAGGGGGGGGGGGGGGGGGGTGGTGCACCCATGTGGCTACTAAATCGCTACTCCAAACTTCCAGTGCCAGTAGTCACTATGTGACTCGTGGAAGGTCTGTATAATGGTGGAACTGTTGGTCGAAGCATATGCGTTGTGAGAACCGGCTAACATTAAACAAGCCTCTACCAGAGTTTGTAGCACTGGCCTGATGTGTAATGTACATGTACATGTACATGAACCCTGTAGCTTGGCTTCTACCGTCTACAGAGTACAGTCATGAAGAAGAGGTTGTGGTGACTTCGGCCATAATTGGGTAATTGTGTGTTGCTCCTTACGTGGGGGCTCCAGCTTTTTCTGCCACCTTGGCTAAGGAGTAAGGACCCTTGACTGAGTCACGACTACACACGAGAAGTCCCTCGAACCTTCTACTCCGCACACCTGCAAGAAAGCACCACTCCCTGGAACAATACATCACTAGGGATATCACCAACTTACAGTGACGCTCCGTTTCCAGCACAACAAACTCCAGACAGCAGCGTGAGTCAGTGTCGCTCATGGAGGTGCGGAGGAGTTTGTCGCACTGGAAGAAGGAAGGAACTTTGGGAATATTTTGGCGGATTTGGAGCGTCTCTGAAGACTGCTGCTGCCAGCGCTATGTGATGCAAAGAACCAATCAACCTGCATTTTCGCCTGGCTCGGCTTCAGTCCACGGTCTTGCAGCCACGTTTCCAATCTCGTTACAGTAGGGCTTAGCGCATCAATGAGGAGAATCGCCTCAGTCTCCACACTGGAATATTGAGACTGCACCGGGATAGTGGCAGCTTCACAAGCTGAGAGTACGCCAACACATAGTCGATGTGGAACAACAGCGGCAGCAACGTCAGAAGAAACACAATGTCATGTCACATGTTGTGAGGATAGCCTTGGCGATGATCCTTCGATATTAGGCCTTGACAGATTATGCTAATATTTTCGTGAAATTATGCTTTTCGCATTGCTGAAAAAATTGCAGAATTATGCTATTTTTATGCTAAAAGTTATCATAATATGCCGCATTATGCTCACATATGCTGCTAATGTACAATGTAATGTAGAATGGTTCTGTGCAAAATAACAGGGGAATTTTTTGTAGAGGGCGTTGTACTGTAGTAGCAAAAGTTCAACGGGCTCCACGCACCGTCCGACTTAGCTACGATCATCACTGATAGTAGTGGACTGGACATGTTATCAAGGGAGTCGTAAACCTACAACTTTCTGGTGCATCTACTTGTACTTATACTTGTAGAACATGTACAAACTGTATGGAATTTGATGCGAACAGGCGGATTATTCCAATTTTATGCGATTCGTATGCAATTTGCCTCGAATTATGCGATTATTCGATTTTGGTAGGAATTATGCGAAAAATTATGCTAGCATAATCTGTCAAGGCCTATTCGATATACTTCGCCAACAGCAATGGGACGGACACCCGGGTTTTTGTCCAAAGCCACCAACCGCGCAGCTACAAATGCCTCCAAATCAGCACCTCTGACTTGATCCGTGCACAACTTCCACGCTGCAGCAGCCATGGCAGCAGCAGGGTTGGACGAAGCACCCTTGAAGGAGGCAGGAATGCGTTGCCATGCCTGCACATCAAGTCAGACGGACCTCCCGACTCCTTCATCTGCCCTGCGGCTTTCTTAATGAACTCTGCCGTGATAGCTTCAAAGATTTTTATTTTATTTATTTATTTATGGATTCCCCAAAGGCCGAGGCCTAATTCTAGCTAAGTCGAGGGGGTCTCCGTTCATGGCTTGCTGGGAATATACATGTATCTGCAAAATTATAACATATAGATTGAGAAGAGGAAGGGTTATCAAATGCGTACTGTAGAAATCAGCCATAACATTCGTTACTATGTTACAGAAACTCTGGAAGGAATGAAACCAGCGGGTTCAAAGCGGGTGTTGGCAAAGATGGTACGGACACGAGACACAAAGCAATGACTATTTTGGGTGGTTCTAATGTCAGTGGGGAAAGAATTCCAGGTGGGAGCGGTAACAAAGAGGAAAGTGGCACGCGAGTAGGTGTTCGCCCTGGCAGGCGGGACAAGTTGGAGAGGGCGCCGCGCGCTGGTGGAGAGACTATAGCCCAGCTCCATAAGGGCAGTGGTCTGGTGGTGGACCAGGTGATGGAGCTCCTGGAGGCACTGGATGTGTCGCCGCCATGCCAGACTGGGCCATTGGAGGTGCGCGAACAGAGATGCCTTCGGTTCAGTAGCGGAGGGAAACACACCGTACTGTCTCAAGACGACTCTTGCCAATCTGGCCTGCAGACGCTCAAGGACCGCCGCTTGGAACTGCCACAGTGGCGAGGCGTATTCAATGGTGGGTGGGACATAACCAGTATAAAGCCGGTTTGTAACTTCCGGAGTTAGGCGGCTCGACGGTCCTGCGGCATAATCAACGGAACCATCAGCAGCAGCAGACGCAGCGAGCCGCAAAGAGGAGGCAAGAGACATGCCAAACCCACTGGCACTGGTACTTGTATTTTCGGTTGAATACTAGTACACTGGGCACCCAGGTAATCCAGCACAATCCCCAGAACCAGGACCAGCAGACGCAGGAAGGTGCACAGAAGAGATTCCAGATGCAATAACTGCACAGGTAGCTACACAATAGAGATCATTCTGGATGCAGTAGACTCATCAATACCCGAAACTTGTAGCCCGTGTGTACTTGCGAATTCAAATATAAAAAAATACATACATACAAACCTCCCCTGAGCGCCGAGAAATGGGCAAATCCACCCGCAGTGAGG
The DNA here is from genome assembly GCF_964019385.1 of Sycon ciliatum. Classification (NCBI taxonomy): domain Eukaryota; kingdom Metazoa; phylum Porifera; class Calcarea; order Leucosolenida; family Sycettidae; genus Sycon; species Sycon ciliatum. Next base: position 22,670,447 of record NC_088650.1, read on the forward strand.
TCCCGGTCAGTTTCTCGGAATCAGCAGTCACCGCCGAGGCAGAGCCAGAGGCAGATCTACGAGTTGCTACAGTATTGTCCGAGAGTGTGAGCCAGATGGCGGGGGAACAGAGCCCAACACATCCCGTGAAACTGAAACATGGAGCACCCAGCCAGGATGTCGAACAGGTGGAGCTCAAGCGTCACACAACGATTCGTCAGCACCCATTCCAACAGCTGTGGTCTGCAACTGCAGCAGCAACGTCCATCAGACGCACACGAACACGACTCTCCACCTAATTGTTTTTGCAAAAAAAAAACTAATACTTGCAGGTAGGTCCCAGTCGTTCTGCAGCTGATCTGCCGCACACGCATCACGGGCGACCGCTCGCAGCGCGTGACCGCGACATCCCGCACACACAGCACGAGCACACTGCAAGTGTGAACGATGAGTCTAGCGTCGATTCGACTCGTCCCGCACGCTCGAAAGTGCCCAGCACGGACCAAAGACTATAATGTCCGATTTGCAGCGCAAGAAACCAGCTGGATGAAGGACTAGCGAGTTGCATGAGCCCAGAAGGCAGGAGACTATTCGAGTCGACTCTACATGCCAAAAGGAAAGTAATGAAAAAGGTTTCAAACCGATTGAATAGTGGGAATAGTGGTGTTGTGAACCCTCTAAGATTCTCTAAATTATCAGGATCGTACGACCACACGGCACGAGGACAACTCTTTTCCTTTACACAGTATATTTCACTTCATCGAATAATTAACAATGAACACTAATAACACCCAGCTATCTATAGCATGCAAAAACAGCGTACATGCAAAACATACGCATATAAAACGGGACATAACAGCGTATACAGCAAAACGCACACAGCGCATATAGCGTATGCCATGCAGCAACATCAGCGGTACGGCGGAGTCGAAATACAACATTGCAACGAATACAATGCCATAAGCACGAAGGCCTTTCCCAATTGAGAACTGGTGGTTTGCAACATTCTCCCCACCAAAGGGCTTCTCACCGCCGTACAACAAAGCACACAAGTCAAAAACGATCCGGGGCTCTGACTACGCGCCCAGAACGCGTCATCTCCTGCTGCCGTGGTGGTGGTAACGGTGCTGACGGTTCATACGCTGGCTGCTGAGGGACGATAGCAGGTTGAGCGGTATCGACAAGCCCAGGAGCCACGTCCTGTGACGATACTTCTAATGGCACCAACCTTTGGATCGGCCTCAACAGGGTACTGGTACTCAACTTAACCTTGGCAACACGACGCTTACCATCTCGACCAGGGAATAACTCGATGATCCGTCCCAAACGCCAGAATTGTTTGCGCTTGGTATCATCGAGAACAAAGACAACATCACCCACAGCTAAAGGGCGCGACATGGTCTGTTGGTGCTTGGTCAGCTGACGTAGGTACTCCACCTCCCAACGATTCTTGACATGCTTCAGTGTCCGACTGAGGTAACGCAATCTCGATGACATCTGCGCAGCGTCCAGCGTACCTGCTGGCTTCTCTGACGACATCCAGATGTTACCCATCATCATTGCAGGGGTTACTGGTGGCTCATCCAGGCTATCAGACACATAACTTCATAAGTTAGCGGACGACTATTCACCACTGCTTCAACCTCATACGAGAGGGTCTCAAGCTCCTGGACCTTCAGAAACGCTGTTCCCATTACCTTTTTCAAGGCACTCTTCACTGTACCAACCATAGAAGCCTCCATGCCATGGTGCAGCTGGAGGATTGAACATCCATGGCACACTCAGTTTGTCAGATGCCGCCTTGGACGTTGTAGCGTTGTCAGACCTGATCCGAGACGACAAACTACGTCTCGCGACAAACTTCCGAAATGCTATCAAGAATGACTCAGTACTTAAACTATCGACCACCTCCGAGTGAACTGCTCTGGTGGTGGCACACACAAACAATGCTATCCATACCTTCGGAGATGACTCACCACGGCGCACGTACAACGGACCAGCATAGTCGATGCCGGTAGTTGCGAACGGCCTCTCGTGAACAACTCGGTCTTCTGGCAGCGGCGGGCAGACTTCTGAGGCAGCCTTAGCCTTGTAGCGGCGGCATGTAACACATCGCTGAGTAATGTTGCGTAGCGCTCGTCGACCACCGATAATCCAGAATTTCTGACGGATGAACGACAAGACTCCTTCTACACCCTGGTGCATCCTTTCAACATGCATTTTCTCCAACAGCAACTCGGTCAGATGATGTTTGCCTAACAGGACTGGGTGCTTGGCTCCATACGCCAACTCGCTGTGCTGAAGTCGTCCCCCGGCTCTGAGCACTCCATGCTCATCCAGAAACGGTGCAAGCTGATACACCTTCGACCCAGGCTTCACTGGTTGACCTTGCTTGATCAGCTCAAGATCCTCAGCGAAACATGCGGCTTGAACGATGCGGTACAATACGCTGTCTGCTGCAAAATAGAGTTCAGCACGAGGCTCAGTGTGCTTCCACTGCAACATCCGAGTCACCATGCCCTGTGCCCTCGACCATTTACTGAATCGGAGCCACCATTCCTTATCAGATTCTCGACTACAGGTGGTGGCTGACACTCGTACTTCTACACTGGACTCATCTGTAGCTGCGGTTGAGGATGCGGTGGGCCAGTCATTGGGCTCCGTGATCCAGGTTGGTCCGCCCCTCCAGAACGGACTACGGATCTGCTGTGCACTACTCCCACGCGACGGTAAATCTGCTGGGTTGTGAAGGCCCGGGCAATGGTTCCACACAATGCCGACCTTCTTCGATATCTCTTGGACTTGACTGACGCGGTTAGCCACAAATGTTTTCCATTTGTACGATGGATTACTGATCCAATGAACGGTAGTGAGACTGTCAGTCCAGCCATAGACTTGCGTGACGGTCACACGCAGCTCCTTCACCACAAACTCAGCGTGACGAGCCGCTAGACATACTGCTTGTAACTCAAGGCGGGCTAACGTGGGTGGAGACACGGGTGCCACTTTGGCCTTGGCAAATACCAAGTGCGACTGTCCATTGACGACTGCATACAAACAACATCCAAATGCTTTCTCACTGGCATCGGCGAAGGCATGAAGCGCAATCGGCGTGTCAAGATTGCAGCAAATCCAACGTGGTATGTCAATGCTCACCACTTCGGCCAACTCTCCCCACCATTGCGCACATGCGGCTGCGATGCCATCAGGCAACTTATCATCCCAGTCGCCTCCGACTTTCCAGGCTTGCTGTAGCAGTATCTTTCCCGGCACAACTGCCGGTGCTGCTAGACCTAGCGGATCAAACACTGACGCAACACACTTGAGGAGGGATCGCCGGGTCCAAACAGACGGCCTATCGGACTCGCCTAGCGCTGCTATGCTGAGCAAGTCATCACTGGTTTTCCATTTCAGACCGAGGACTTTATCTCCGGCCTCTGGATCGCACGGGATTTCGTTGCCTCGCCACTTGCGTAACTCCATGCCAGCATCCGTAAGCACACGCACGCTGAACTCTTGCATCTCCTTGGCTTCCGAGGCATTTGAGACACTAGAGACCAAATCGTCAACGTAGAAACTCGTGAGCAAGAAATCAATACGATCTCGCTCTTTGGGTGCAGACAGCGCCCGTAGCTCCTTCAAGTGATGCTGAATCACCGCAGTAAGCATGTATGGCGAGCAGTTTACGCCAAATGGCAGTTTCGTTAGCCTCCAGGTTAACAGTTCATCGCTGTCGCTTCGACCGGGCCACAAGAAACGCAGGTACGGACGGTCTTCGGGATTAACCCTTTGCGTGCTGTGTACGAGTTAACTCGCACTTTATGCATGACCGGATCCACTACGTACGAGTTAACTCGCAAAAAATTCGCGCGATATATTCCAGTGCATAGACCAGTGTACAAACTTTCGTAACTTCGTCTAACATAAACGCATCGCGACAATCAATACACCGTTGGAAAGGTCTTGACCTCATCCTTTCAGGGATATAAAGTTCTTTGCGATAGGATAAGAATTCATTGAGCGGCGACAAGATGAACACGGAAATCACGGCACAGAGTGAACGCGAATATTTTGTCCATGACTTCTTTTTGTTGAGGAGCGTGTCAGGGGATTTCCCTTTGGCACGGCGCATGCGTGATGGACATCAAATGAAGCGCTTGGATCTGAGCTTTGCAGCGCAGTTTGAATTGTGAAAATCTGTTGAATTTGGGCAAGAAGCCGAACAAGAATGTGAAATTGAGTTGTTGTGCCGTTTCGAGGCACGGTGCAGTAGTTTGGAGAGGACGTGGAAGTAGCCCTGATGTGTCTATGGAGCTGAGAGCTGCCATGATGTATTCGCTTGGTCCTGATCTTTCCAACGAACCCAGGACGATGAAAATCCATCAAGGTGGAGTGAAATGAGAATAAATTTCGTTCGGAGCTGTGAGTGCATACTCCACCAAGAGAATCAGTGCGCTGGAAAGCCAGTGGATTGGAGAAAAGAGGCTCAGCATGCAAAGGGTTAACCGCGACCATGAAGAAAGCCTTGCGGATGTCCGCTTGCAGCGCGCTCTTATATTCACGGAACCTTAATAGCATACCTGCGAGACTCGGCAATAGCGACGGTCCAGGGTCAACCATGTCGTTCAACGACTTGCCATCTGGAGCCGTCGCCGAGGCATTGAACACCACTCTTAACTTCGTGGTTGCAGCGTGCTCGCGGAATACACCATGATGAGGTCCATAGTACCCAGCATTGCTCTCACATGGTTCCAGCTTAATTGCTCCAAGCTCGCGGTACTCCCTGATCAGCACATCATCATAGAGCGCACGCTTCCCATTCCTCTTCAGCTTTTCAAGAAGCCGCGTTGCGATGACTCTAGCTTGAGCATAGTTATCCGCTGGGCGACGCTCATTTCGCCACAAGAGAGCCACTTGGTACCCGCTGCCCTGGCGACATAGCGGGAAAGATGGCAGGTGCTGATGTTGTTCTGGAGGTTCATCCAAATGCCATAGTTTGTCGATGTGGGCTGTGACACATGACACGGTCACCGGCTGACTGTTTCGACTTGGTGCAGACGCTGGACCAGATATACACTACCTATCTCTGTGTTCCACACCGTCTCACCATTAACTTCCTTCTTCCTGTGCAGTACCGCGTTGATATAGTCTGCACCAATCAGCATGTGTATTTCGTCTGATGTCCCTTGTTGAGGCTTGTCACTCAGCTCTACTCCCCAACTGTGCCACTGCGCAATGGTCTGCGGACTTGCGCACTTCAGGTCCAGCTCTAGCGTTGGTTTCACGAACGCGCGTACCCGAATGCTAGCGGAGCTACCCTGGATCGTGATGGCGTACTTATCCATGCGCTGTTGGGTTGGTTCCACGCCGAACGGCTTCACCTCTACATTTTCAACCCCAACGTGTTCTGCATCGATTGCTGACACCAACGCTGCAGTCACGAATGACGCCTCAGCACCTGAGTCCAGGAACACGCGAACCTTCGCGTTTCGAGTTCTTCCCTCAACTCGTGCCACTCCGGTCATCAGCCGCACACTTGGCGAGTGCAGACAGCACGATCCAACATTCTTCTCCGTTACTATCTCAGTCGGTTTCTCCCGGCTGTAACCTGCTCTATCCAACACATCATGTATTAGCAGGTGGTGTTTCCTCTGGCATTTCGTGCATCTCGAGCCTGACCGACATTCTCCGGCCATATGGCCATACTTTTAAAGGCAGTTCCAGCAGAGTCTCTCTCGCTGCAGAAAAACCTTTCTCCCTTCCTGTGGCAGCGACTTTAGCTGCTTCTCTGCATCTGCGACCGATATCGCCATGCACTGTGCCGACGCCGTGGGCCTTGCCACGGATCGTTCTACTGGCTTCCTGGCAGTATCACCCTGTCGTCCGTGCGCGACCTGGTAAGACGCGCCGTGCTCCTGTACCTGGCGCAGAGACATCCCGTAGCACTGCCGTTCGACCAGGTACGTCTTCATCTCAGGTCCGCATTGCTCCAAGATTACCTGCTTTGCTATTGCTTGCAGCACCGGGGACATTTTACCTATCGGCGCTATACTTGGTGTCCACCTCGCCATCTTCTGTCATAGCGAGTGTGGCCCACACCTCTACCTCTCGGCAAACACGGACAACGTATTGGTGAAACGACTCATCTGACCGCTGCTTGCCTGTCAGCAATGTCTTCCACGCTTTATCCGGAGTCTTTCCGAGCGAGGCAAGCAACTCTCGCTTTGCTTCCTCGTAATTATTGCATCCAATACATATCCTCTCCGCTTTGCTACCCACTAGCGCGATGCGCAGTCGCAGCAGCCATTCGCTTTCTTCGAACTCGTTCTTGGAACAGATGTCCTCGAACATGTCAAGATAACGCTCCAATGGCTGCGTTCCATCATATGAGGGGATTTTCATCAACGGTTGACGCCCACCGCTGTGACTGGGAGCTTCCTCTGTACCTCCCATCGCGGCTTTACCATCACCCTCATACGCATTGGCGATGCGCTCGTTAAGGTACTAGTACTCTTTTCGCAGCTGTATCTGGGCCGACCGCACAAGAAGAGGCATTACTTTGGTCCGTCACAAGCAAATCACTCCAAATTTTCTCCACACACAGATGAAAGGGTAGTGATTGCAACAGCAGAAAATATATTGTCACGCTTTGTGAGATCCTTGGAAAATGTAAATCAGAATGTACACTTTCTGTCGATATGACGGGCTACACATTTTCTTAAAAAAATGTCCAGGAAAAGACTATTTGATGGGTCCAAATTTGTTGGATCCAAACCATTTAGGTCTGGGGAAGGGCACCTGGGTCAGCAGAAGTCCATCCAAAGGAACAAAGGACGCACAATACACCTTATAAAACAACATATATAATACGCGACCGTGTTGCAACATTTGAGAGAGGGCAAAGATTGTTCCAGTTAAAGTGTTGCTCTTGAAAACACCCAGGTTCCCTAGGCCTGGGCATCACCTTTCCAAAAATGTATACTTTGGGGGGTGTCCAGACACTTTATCCAAGAGAAAACTTCAGAAAACACACTCGCAGTAGGCTAAAAACAGAGAAAAAAGGGGTCCAAAACAGACAAAAATGCAGGCATAAGCTGTAATGTCAGCAACAAAATCTCACCAAACCAAGCTAAAATCCACCAGCCTCATATGTGACACCTTCTCTTGCTCTGTTCTTTGCTCTTCCCAGCCCTTTTTCTTTCTTCTCCTCTTCTTTCTTGTGCTTTTTTGCAATGCTGAACTGGCCACTTCGGCATGTGCAATGCGGTCCGTATCCTCCTTCTTCAGTGCCTTGATGGTGTTATGGCCAACAGAACACGACATTTCTCTCAAGAACTTGACAAAGGCTCATGGCACCATCATTGAAAGTGCATGTAGCAAGATTTGCAGCGAACTCCACCACACAGCGACCTGCATTGACTTCCTTCGGGCACATGCGCCACACGACACCATTGAATGCTTCTTTGGCATTTTGTGTGGCACCAAGCAAGCACCGTTTCAGAAGTGCCTGGTCTGCCAGTCTTCGGTAAACAGGCACCAGCAACTTGTAGATGGCCTCTGGCTTCGGGATTTTCTGCTAACAGCTGCTGGGCAGCGTAGTTGCGGCTTTTCTCGCCAACCGTGTGTGCAGCCTCAATTGCAGCTTGTTGGTGTTTCTGGAAGTTTGTTGGTTGGTTGGTTTTTATTTCACTTCGCACTTTGAAGCGAAGGCTAGTTTGTGTGTTTCTGAACATTCAAGCGATGCCAACGCGAATCCCGCGAATTATTAATTATTACATTCAAACGGGATGACGACCCAATAAAATGACGGCGAAGGCTTAGCCTAGAAGTGGCTATGGAAGAACATAGTAAAAGCTATGGAAGCACAAAGTAAGAGAATAGGATACTAATAACTGCGGGTAAACGGGGGGAGAGAGAGAATACGATGTATCTGTGATACTACGTGCGGGTTACTGAACTGCACGGGGAGGGAGAGCAGAGCAATCAGCAGCAACTCGAACTACTCCCTACAGGCGTATGGTACACATGCATGCTTAAACTCAGGTAGCCGGGTAATTGTGCGAACCTCACCAGGGAGAGCGTTCCACAGCAGAGCACCAGCAACAGAAAATCTCCGCTGACCGCGGCGGCTACGGTTTGCCTGGCTTAGTAGGCCATTTGACTGCTGATGGCGGGTAGGGGTGCCTTGTGCCGGGGTCAGAAGCTGGGCGAGCACAGGGCTGGTGCGGGCGTGGATGCACCGCCAGATGGTGATCAATATGTTCTGCCTGTAGAGCTCGCTGACACGGTACAGGGAGTGAGCAGTGAGCAGCGGCTGCATGGCTGTCCGGGGCGGGTTGCCATCGATACAGCGGATGGCTCTGTTTTGCGTGGTTTGCAGTCGTTTCAGTTGACCCTCTCGCATTGCGGCTGAAAAACAGCAGGAGCCATAAAGCAGGTCGGGCATTATGACCGCCTTCACATACACCTGACGAGAGCGTCTTGATAGGCTTCGGCGTGCCCGCCACAAGGCGCCAATTTTCTTGGCAACCTTGGTGACCACATAGTTTACATGGGTGTCCCAATCTAGGCGATTGTCAAGGTGAACGCCGAGGTAGCGCGCAGAAGACGCTGAGGGGAGGAGACAGTCGCCGCTTTTGACTGTTACTTCCTGTACATGCTGCTGGGGAGAGATAGTCAGAACCTGGCTCTTGGTGGCGTTCAAGATAAGGCCTCGGGACTTCAGCCAACCGGCCAGAGCAGTTGCCGCTGTGGTGAGGGTTCTGGACGCTTCCGCTGCTGAGGCCTGGGAGTCGTACAGGGCTATGTCATCTGCAAATTGTACACTTGGCACAGGCGAGGAAACCAAAGGGACATCGCGTGTGTATATACTGAAGAGGACAGGGCCGAGAACAGAGCCTTGGGGCACTCCGCAGGTGCAAGCCAGAGCAGGGCTGGTTGAAGGCGAGATGAGGATCTGCTGCTTGCGGCCGGACAAGTAGTCGACGAACCAACTAAGGGCTTTTCCAGAAATTCCAACCGCAAGGAGGTCTTGAATTAACTTGTCGCGGTGCACTTTATCAAAAGCCTTCGACATGTCTAATAGGCACAGCCCTGTGGTCTTGCCACTGTCTCTCGCCTTCTGCAGATTATCAGTCAGCACACAGAGGGCGTCTTCCGTGGAACATTTCTTGCGGAAGGCAAATTGTGTTTCGGGTAATGCCTGGGTCACGGTCCAAATGACGAACTAACTGGTGTTGCACTACCCTCTCCAGCAACTTGGACACTATTGGGAGAAGGGATACAGGTCTATAGTTGGTGGGGACTGATGGGTCACCGGCCTTGTACAGTGGCACGACAGACGCCAATTTAAATGCGGATGGAATGGTTCCAGTCCTCAGCGAGGTGCAGAAGAGCACAGCAAGAGAATATGAAAGCAAGTCAGCACACTGCTGTAGCAGAGAGCAGGGCCTGCTGGAGAGCCGGGTCAGCCGGGTCACGCGCCCGGCTGGGGAACTGCACGACCTGGCTGGACAGATAACACCGGGTCCAGTCTGACCCGGCTGAAAACAAAATTTAATGACAATGGATTCCTAAAATACCGGTATTTTACGACTCGCGGACCCCATCTGTTGCAAATCTAGCGCAACAGTAGATCTACACACGTACACTACAGTCTACAAGCGACAGAAACTCGGCTAGGGCCAAGGGTCAACTGGTTCGAGCGCGATCTGTCCAGCGGCGAGCAGGAAGCTGTCCCCGGGGAAAATTGCGATTCCGCGGCCGCGTTTTTTTTCCGCGTTTTTTGCGATTTTTTAAAAGACCGCGTTTTCCGCGATTTTCCCGCGTTATTTGAACTTTTTGTTGCACTACAGGTACACACAGTGCACTGTTCGGTCAGCAACGTCTCATCGTGGCGGCTTTTTACTCAAATATGACGAGTGCTTACACCAGAGCCTTGTAACTGATTGATTTCACTACATACTCACTGAAAATTGCCGCACATCAATATTCATATTTACCGCAAATTCACCGCAAATTATGCCATATTATGCCGCGTTTTTCCCCGCGTTTTTTGCGATTTTTTTCCGCAATTTTCCCCGGGGACAGAGGAAGTAAGGACATTCAAAGTCGATGGGGCAGGCAGTAAAAAACGTAACTTTGGCTGCAGTTTTTGGCACAGTTGCAAGTAAGTTTTCAGCTGACTGCTGATTTGGGCGATGGAGCCCGCAGCGAAGAGAAAAAGAACTCACGCTTTCCAAGATTCTTGGAAGAAAGGTCGACCCTGGCTGGACTACGACTATGCCAGTCTATCCATGTCATGCGCTTTGTGCAAGACGCATTTCCAAAGGAAGACGAGCGGCGGTGGATTTGGTCGCGATGCGTGGTTGTGGCTTTATTTAGAGTGGTGTTCCGTAAGGTAAGAACTCACTGCTTCGAATTATCGGCATGCTGCTCGCCTCCTGGGTGCTGCAGGCACCCGCCCCCCCCCCCCCCCCCCCCCCCCCCAGTGCTCTATTATGCGAACATGTTCGTCCTGCTACTAGAGCTAATGAGAAAACAGAATCCTTTTTTCAAATTGTAAAATCAGAATCCAATGGAACTGCTTTGCATTCTTCACGTATTTACCTTCTACGTTTGCGGACTTTGATAGTTCGCTTTGTTCTCTAAAATTTCCGATTTCCGGTAATAAATTCGCCTTTCTATTTTCCTGCGTTTTGAGCAGGCTTTTTGGTTGTTTTTCTGCTGGATGATCTGACCCGGCTTGACCCGGCTGGCCTGCATGCGCCAGGTACACTCTGACCGGGCTGTGTTTAATGTCTAGAGCAGGCCCTGGAGAGCCCGGTATGCCGTCACTACCTGTGGCTTTCCGCGCATCCAACTTCTCAAGGAGACGTCGGACGTCAGCAGGAGTCACAGGATCAAGTTCGGTCAAGGAGACGGGTCCAGCGGGACCGTGCGGGGTACAGAGTTGTTCAGGACGGTTGGGATCGGTGACAATGGAGTGGAACGTGTCGGCCACCTCGCTGATGCTACAACTAGGATCTTGGCGGCGACGTGAACGCCCAGTGACTGCATTTAGAATGGCCCAAGACTTCCTAGGGTTGGCCACATTTTCTTCGCACTGACGGGAGAAGTACTCGTTTCGCTTGCGCCGATACGCGTTCCGAGCAGTGCTACGTGCTTGTTTAAACTCTGCATACAGTGTGCCGTTTGTCCTATCCTTCTGCCAACGGCTGTGCAGCCGCCGTTTACGCTGTTCGAGCTGGTGCAGCTCTCTGTCAGACCAGGGAGGTATTGCCCTCCGGGAAGGCTTAGAGTTGTGCAGCGGGGCATGCTTGTCCAAAACGTACAGGAACTTAGTGTGCCACTCTTTCCACATGTGATTTACATCATTGTGATCCGAAAAATCATGTAGAGAAGCCTCAAGGATATCTTGCCGAAAAGAGTTAATGTCAACGCCACGTATATTCCTGGTCAGCCGCGACGTCGTGGATGACGCGGGTGGAACGTCAACGGCAAGCTGAATAAAGGCTTCCACAGCGCTGTGGTCACTAATATCAGTGGGCACAACCGTTGCTAGGGACACTAGCGCCGGGTTGGTCAATATGAGATCGATCATCGTGCCTTCAGGGCACTGTGGAGTTTCACGGGTCGGCTGCATGACGATGTTCTGGAGGCCAAACGCAGCACAGAGGTCGGTGAGGTGTTTGTGCTGGGGTGCCGGATGGGCTGGGTCCATATTTACATTAAAGTCTCCAACTAGGGTCACGGAAGAAGACTGCACAGCTGCTCCTACAATATCTGCTTCCAAATCTGCCCAGTAAGACACTGGCTCCCCCGGTGGCCGGTACACGCAACCAACCAGGTGTCGACCTGGTTTTCCGTTTATTTCTACCCAGACTGTTTCTGTAGATTCAGACTGCAGATCTGGGCGGGATCGAACTGGGAGATCTTGACGGTAGTAGAAGCAGACTCCGCCACCCAAGCGTTGAGTGCGGTCTTTTCGAATCAGATTGTACCCGAAGTTCGTCTTGTTGACAGGCTTGGGGAGGTCCATAATGGCACAGAATTTCTGGAGACCAGAGTGTCCTCGGCCAATGGGCCTGGCAGCTAAAACGGAGCATCGGTTGACGTCAAAAAATCTTGTTCTTATGGACGATGAAAACTTGACATTAGCACCAGGACATGATTCTGATGAACAGGATATGACCATGTGTGATCCTAAGCCTTGCTGTCTCTCCTTTTCCAAAATGATACCGCCAACTTTACAAACTGCACACACATTTCAGCAGAATCTCCTGCAGCTGCTCCAAGTCGAAAATACGTTTCCCGCACCAGTATGGGGCTCATCAGCCTCGAAACAATCACTGTCATCACTGCTGTCACTCGTGTCTGGGTTCGAGGTCAGTGAGGTATCAGACTCCGTTCCAACATCGCCATCGCTGTCTGATGTCTCCTGCTCCCGGGTTTGCAGCCGACGAGCTTTGCAAATGAAGAGCTACGTCCAATATCTTCTGGCTCCGCTTCCACAGGAACAGGGTTAGGATCGGGAGCTGTTTCAGGCTTCTTTCCATAATATTTCTTCTTTTTGGCAACGTAGTATCTACCTTTCCATTTTTTTGTTTCCCATCTTCAAGCTCAGCACATGTACCATGTGTACAGCGAGTGCAGAATAGTTGCTGTTTGTGATGCAAAAAGCGCAAGGGAACCCAGTTTTTACGCTGGATCGCCATTTTGTGCAGTCATGGTAACGAATATTTGAATTTTTGCCACGTGGCATGAGTACTCATTTTTGCTCTTCTGACAGCTAGCATGGTCACGCTGCAGTGTGTACATCGTACATACCCACGGCCACGCACTTCACTGGCCTGTAACTCTGCAAAGACTGTGCCGATTCGCCTCAAATTTTGGATTCCACAGGTTCAGGGCCTTGTGCGTCCACTGAAAGAGTCAAAAAGCCGATTTCTAAACTTCGATTTTTGACCCTACAAAGGAGTACTACTACTACAGTACCAGGTAGTAGTATGTACCTTAATCTCCTTTAGTGTTTTGTCAAACTCGGTGCGGAGCGCCTCCTCTCGCCGTCTGGCACTGCGCTCCTCACGCTCTGCGTACTGTTGGAGCCTCTGCTCCACATGTACCTTCAACAACTCGCCTTCTAATCCTAACCGCTCTCCATTGTCGATAAAGCTGGCTTCCAAATTGTTCCATAGTTCCTCTGCCATGCTCGCTCCTATCCTGGCGTGGTCGCCAAATGTTGTGAACCCTCTAAGATTCTCTAAATTGTCAGGATCGTACGACCACACGGCACGAGGACAACTCTTTTCCTTTACACAGTATATTTCACTTCATCGAATAATTAACAATGAACACTAATAACACCAGCTATTTCTAGCATGCAAAAACAGCGTACATGCAAAACATACGCATATAAAACGGGACATAACAGCGTATACAGCAAAACGCACACAGCGCATATAGCGGATACCATGCAGCAACATCAGCGGTACGGCGGAGTCGAAATACAACATTGCAACGAATACAATGCCATAAGCGCGAAGGCCTTTCCCAATTGAGAACTGGTGGTTTGCAACAAGTGGAGTATAAAATTAGGAAATAACGGAGGGGCAAAAAACCCAACGGGCCATCGCCCAGTTCCAAACTTGGCTTGAGTGACAACTCGGTTGATGCTGCCTTGAACCTGTCCGGACCTGTCCGGAGATTGGATCTCGTTGGGAGTCCAGTCCTTGGCCGTGGGTTATCCGTTACCAGTGCGAAATATAACGTGTCCATACTCTACAGACGACAGTGCTGCATGCAGGAAGCAGAATCCACAACTGGGACTCTTTGTCCCGCCACTACTATTAAATACTCAAAAGCAATCCAATGAAAGAGAAATAGGGTATACTCGAGAGACAATCACTGCGGAAGCCTCCAAACTCTGTCTCATGTAAATCCGCTACAAGCCTTTTACTTGGCTGTAAACATGGTAAAGCCTAAAGGTTCGGCTGTGAACAGCTACAGCTATAGCAACACTTGCAGCACTGCAGCTTGTAGATACCCTACCATTGGCATTGACCGTAATGGACCGTAATCATATGACATTGTCAAGGTCATTTCAAAGCTGTTTCAGCCGGATCGAGTGTTTACTAGCCGTTCCTGATCTTCCAACCCTGCCTATGGCCCTCGGGCTAACCAGCTGTCGGGCGCTATTTTCCTATACAAGGCAGAAGGACCTCCCTGCCTTGCCATGCACTAACATTATTATTATCACGGCGCATCTACCAGTCGACGACAACGACACGACGTGTAGCTTCGCGTCTCCATTCTCCATATGGGTAGGCGCTAAAATGGCCGGCGGCGCTATGATTATCAGCGCTGAGATTTCCGGCGCTATGGTTTCCCAAGCTATGATTATCAGCTCTGTGATTTCATAGCTGTGCTTTCCCGCGCTCCGAGCTGAATCGTATCTGAATCCCTTGCTTTACCCAGTGCCCTAGTGCTTGATAGCCCGATGACACTTACCAGTGCGAGCCGCATACGTGTACGTGTACAATAATCAGTCATGTAAGTACCCACGTGGAAGAACCGGCTGCATCATTGCATGCTTTCAGCAGTCCACGATGGCACGGTATTTCGAGGACTCTCGCTCTGCTGATCGCTACGCTAGATTCAGGCCTCAATATCCAGGCTGCTTGCTAGACAAGATCAAAGACGTCGTCTCGGGTAGAGATGGAGGAACAGCTGACAAGAACGGTCATGGTGAAACTGCGTCCATTGAGGATCTCCGAGTGGTGGATGTAGGATGTGGGGCTGGAGGCTCAACGTTCTTTCTAGCCGAGGCTGGCTTCAAAGAGATCTGCGGCGTAGACGCCAGCCAGGCGCAGGTACGTGTATGTACATCGTAAATGCACGGGTGTGTGTGTGTGTGTGTATTACTTAATGTTAATGCTAGGTTCTACTCAAGATGATCACGAGTTGAATGTTCATTCCTTATCTAGGCATGTACCTGGACTCGGTATCTGGGTATGTACCTGGATTCGTTATCTGGGTGTGGATCTGGACTCGTTAGCAATGGTTAGATCACTCACTGTCCGCAGAAAGCCTGGCACCGGTTATAATGTAGAGCCTGGGCCTCGTCATATTTATCCGCCAGGCACCACCGCTACTTCGAAGTCTGGTGCTCGTATCGTGGTAGGGTGCGAAAGGCCCCCGCAGCTGGACATCTTTCGTCAACGACCCAGGATTTTGTGTCTGGACACTAGCACTGGAAAACCACTTAAATAATATGCAGTGCAGTAGCTCGTAGCTAGTTTCATGATGCTCAGTCCGCTGTCAAAAAGAGTTACATGTATCTGAATTTCCAAAAGCTTTCCACCTTTTCATCAATAGAGACACGAGAAAGAAGCAAAGAAAGCCAGAACAGTGCAGAGTGTGAATTCACTCTAGCACTACCCATCACTACATCAGTACTGACAGTAGCACAAGGCCACCACGTAGGTGCATTACGAACGTATGCCAGAGCACAATACAATTACGACTACAAGTGCCATTCGACTAGAACTGTCACGTAGAAGTACTTTAGTAATCTTTACGGTTTCCCTTGTCCTTACGCGCCAAGTGTTGACTGGTCCTGGAGTGGAATGCATTGTATAGTACTATTAGATTAGATTTAGTTGTACAACATTGCTGATCAAGTTGATTGATTGACTGGCCGGCCTGGTGCAGATGCAGATATCGCAGATTTTGCTCCTCCTCAGGTTCAGGTTCTCACGACACCATCACAATGTTTAGCCTCTTCGACACCTCTTCATTACTTTCCTCGACTCTTGAGGCATCTGGAGTCGGCTCGAATAACTGTGGATTGACCTTGTTCACACAGTCCGCCAGTCCAGTATCCAGCTGGCTTCTTGCCTTGTTGTCATTGTAGTTTTGGGCACGTTTGCACCCTGGGTTAACAAGGGTTGTGCACTGGTTATTCCATTTATTTTTATTTTTTATGAAAGTGCACATGCCTACATACTGGTAGAATGTAAGACGACAAAAACAACAACAAGAGAACATAGGGGACTACAAAAAAAAACTAAACAAAAACAAAGGGCGTGTAGGTGCTATAAAGCTGTGCCGGTGAGGTGACGTGCGCTCCCCCCACTAATGGTCTCGGGATGAAGGCGAGAGGGAGAGAAGAAAGACTGCGGGTGAAAGACGGAAAGATAGAGTATGATGGAGAGAGAGAGAGAGAGAGAGAGAGAGAGAGTGAGAGAGAGAGAGAGGGGGGGGGGAGAGAGGGGGGAGGGGGGGGGGAGAGGTGGAGAGGGAGGGAGAGAGAGAAAGAGAGATAGAGATGCACTGGTTCACACCTTGCCGAGAGAGAGAGAGAGAGAGAGAGAGAGAGAGAGAGAGAGAGAGAGAGATAGATAGATAGAGAGAGAGAGAGAGAGAACAGCTCTTAAACACCACCCCCGGCACCAGTCCCGATTACCTTCGACGTTCCTTCCCGTACTGTCTCCTTGAATTGTGGAACAGCCTCCCCGAGGACGTCTATCCCCGTCTGGCCAATCACTCTCCACTCACAGCTTTTAAAAAAGGTGTCAACAAACACATTTCAGACCAGGCATGGTCTTGGGACGTGCTTTGAAGCCCATCATGTTGATCGTCTCACTGTTCTTTCCAGATCGCACCTCTCGGTTTGGGGATGTGCATTGAAGCACCCCATACTAACGGTCTATACTGTCCTCTCTTGGTCACCACTCTCCCTATTACCTATATTGTAATTACCATTCATGTATTGCGCTTCAGATTTTCTTCCGTTTTTGTCTCTTGGTGCGTTACCAGCATGGCGATACTGAGACCTAATGGTCAGTGGAGTGCCTGTAGCCTCGCCAGCACTGCTACTATCTGTGACTGTGGCGACCACCATTCAATGTCTCGTCCTCCCCTAACCGTACCCCAACTCTCTCTCTCTCTCTCTCTCTCTCTCTCTCTCTCAGCTCTCTTTTTATCTGTCTTTTCTTACTCTTTTTTCTTTGTCAGCTTTCCTGGTGGTTATGTGCTTTTTCAAGTAAATAAAAAATTTAAAAAAGAGAGAGAGGGAGAGAGAGAGAGAGAGAGAGAGAGAGAGAGAGAGAGAGAGGGAGAGAGAGAGAGAGAGAGAGAGAGAGAGAGAGAGAAAGAAAGAGAGAGATGCACTGGTTCACACCTTGCCGGATCCTAGCCCAGTGCCTAGGATGCAGGATGTCACTTTGCGTACTGTGACATGCTGACTAGTCGTCGGTGAATGTTAATTAACCGGGGAGTCGTATCCCTACGACTCCCTGGCGTGGACTGCGTGGGCTGTGCATGTGCCCCAGTGTTGGTCGAGCAGTAAAACGACCGGGATCTGCAAATCATGTTCCTGTACCTGTGCTGTGCGTGGGATGGACGATGCTGAAAACATTGGTAGCCTGGCAGGGATAATAATGTTTGGATTTCTGTGCGAACCACAGCTGTTGGAACGGGCGCTACTGGTTGTTTTCTCTATTTGAATACGCTAAACCAAACGGGCAGAACTGTCCAGTGACAAGTGAGCCAATGATAAGCGTCAAATCACTATGCATCAACACATCTCGGGGCAAATCATGAATAGACTAGAAGGACGGTTGCACAACACTAGTACAGAAAGAGGAGTACGAGAACGAAGGAGCGGCAGAAGTCAAAGCAAGAAAGCGATAAACACCAGAGATGTTCTTGTGTACCAAAAAACACACATCTGAGAGAAAGAGAGAGAGAGAGAGAGAGAGAGAGAGAGAGAGAGAGAGAGAGAGAGAGAGAGAGAGAGAGAGAGAGAGAGAGAGAGAGAGAGAGAGAGAGAGAGAGAGAGAGAGAGAGAGAGAGAGAGAGAGAGAGAGAGAGAGAGAGAGAGAGAGAGAGATAAAGAAAGAGAGAGAGAGAAAGAGAGAGAGAGAGAGAGATAGAGAGAGAGAGAGAGAGAGAGAGAGAGAGAGAGAGAGAGAGAGAGAGAGAGAGAGAGAGAGAGAGAGAGAGAGAGAGAGAGAGAGAGAGATAGAGAGAGAGAGAGAGAGAAGAGAGAGAGAGAGAGAGAGAGAGAGAGAGAGAGAGAGAGAGCAACAGAGAGAAAGAGAGAGACAGGGAGAGAGGGAGAGACAGAGAGAGAAACATAGACACATAGAAACATAGAGAGAGAGACAGACAGACAGACAGAGAGAGAGAGAGAGACAGACAGAGAGAGACAGGCCGAGAGACAGACAGACAGACAGACAGACAGACAGACAGACAGACAGACAGAGACAGACAGACAGAGACAAAGAGAGAGACAGAGAGATAGTCACATTTATAAAGTCTAACAAATGAGGGCTAAGACCTCTGCAATAGGGTTAACGCCTGAACGCAGGTGCATGATTTAAAATTAACAAGCAGGTTGAGAGACAGAGACACAGAGACAGACAGAGACAGACAGAGAGAGAGGCAGAGAGATAGATAGCGACAGAGAGAGACAGAGAGACAGAGAGAGAGACAGGGAGAGACAGAGAGATAGTCACATTTATAAAGTCTAACAAATGAGGGCTAAGACCTCCGCAATAGAGTTAACGCCTGAACGCAGGTGCATGATTTAAAACTAACAAGCAGGTTGTCAGAGAGACAGGGAGAGAGACAGGCAGGCCGACAGACAGACATATAATGAGAATATGGCGATAGTGATCCGTCTGACCTCCTCAAAAGTGCATGCTTTGTGGAATATCAAAATTGGAAATTGGAGCGGGTGCGGTGTGACCCGTACCTCTCCAGGCAACGCATTCCAGAGCCTACAGCTCCTTGGAACGCGAGACAACCCTTTCCCAGCTCAGTGCGTGTTGGCGGTGTTCTTAGACCCATAGGCATAGAGGATTGGAGCCAAGTAAGAGCGCCACTGGTTGGTAGCAACAGCACCTGCAGTGTAGAGATAGCACAGTAGTACCTGCAGCACCAAACCAGGAAGATGAGCTTCTGGATGAAGATCTCCCGGACACGGTAGCTGCCGAGTTTCACAAGCAGATTGCTGGCAGAGGTGCGTGGCGAGCACCCGTACACAGCTCGAGCCGTACGATTCTGCAGAACTTGGAGACGGTCCAGGGACTTATCCGCCAACGATGCTGAAAAGGC
>NC_088650.1:22694747-22862247 GCF_964019385.1 Sycon ciliatum
TCCAAGGCATCTGGACCTGACAGCATTCCATCTCGGGTATTGAAAGATTGCTCTAAGGAACTTGCTGTTCCCATCACGAAACTGTTCCGTGTTAGCTTTCGTGCCGGTGTTGTACCGTCCCAATAGAAGCTCGCTCACGTTGTCCCGGTATACAAGAAGCCACCTCGATCTAGGCCATCCAACTACCGGCCTGTGTCCTTGCTCTCCATTTTATCCAAGGTTATGGAGTGTATTATAAACCAACAAGTCACCAATTTCCTGGAGCACAACGACCTGCTGCCTGACAGCCAGTTTGGTTTTAGACGTGGCCGTGGCACAGCTGACCTCCTCACAGCACTCCAGAGCGAATGGGTGCAGGTTGTAGCTGAGGGGGGCTGTGTCCCAGTAGTAGCAATTGATATTGCCGGTGCGTTTGACCGCGTCTCTCACGTCGGCCTCCTCAACAAAGCAGAGCGAGTAGGCATCGGCGGACCTCTTCTCTCTTGGCTACGCGACTACCTGAGTAACCGCTGCCTAAAGGTGGTAACTGGAGGCCACGCTTCCAAGAAGTACCCCATCACTGTCGGAGTGCCCCAAGGCAGCGTCCTGGGCCCCACACTCTTCATATTGTTTGCTGCCGATATCGACCAATGTCTCTCACATGGAGTAAAGCTCAGCTCTTTCGCCGATGACACTACCGTGTACAGTCTGATCAGACCAATCGACAACCTCCAGGAGAAGGCAGCATCCTTACAGACAACACTCAGCAATCTTGCCGCATGGGGCCAGCAATGGCGGATCCAGTTCGAGCCCACCAAGAGCCAGCGCCTGATTTTATGCAATGCTCGACAGCGCCCTGACTCTCCACCAACCACCTTTGCCGGCGAGATTATTCCGGACTCGGACCACCTAAAGCTGCTTGGAGTCACATTCGACTCTAAGCTTGGGTTCCAGCGCCATATCCATGCTGTCGCTGTCAAGACTCAAGGCCAGCCAGCGCCTGGGATTCTTGCGCCGTGCTGCTTGGCTTCTGGGTCACGAGGGCCGCCTTGCCGTGTATAAGGGGTTCATTCGGCCCATCCTGGAGTACGCTCCCCTAGCCACCATGCGTGCAGCCCAATCCCACCTAGCACGCTATGACAGAGTGCAGGAGAAGGCAATGCGAATCATCGGACCTGGCACGATCCTCCAGAGCCTGCAGCTCAGGAGGGCAGTCTCAGGGCTTGCATATGTGTACAAGTTGCACTACATTACGGGTCCACCCCAGCTGACAGCCCTCCTCCCACCACCGTCGGCGCCTGCACCTACTCCTAGAAGGCTAGAACCCGCCGACAACTAGCTTCTCGCCACCCTTTCCAGTTGCAATGGCCACTTGCTCGGACAGCACCGAACTACCTACTGAGGTCATTCCCCTACACCCTCATTGCGGCATGGAACGACATTCCTGAGCAAGTCATCCCGGAACCTCCTGCATCGAAGGGAATGCAGGCCTTCAAGTCTCGCATTTGTCAGCACCTGATGCGCCAGGATTGGTTGTGGGCGACAGCATTCCATGGCTAAATTTGACGATGTTCCATTCTCCAGTCCCACAACGATCACCTTGTCTTCACCCCACTGAACTGTACCTTGCTCCCTAGAGCTCTCGAAACACCTCAGTGCAGAATGTTTTGCGTTAATGTTTCTTTCTTCTCTTCTTTCCTTTTTGCTGCTTCTCGTGGCCCCTTTCTCGCTGATCCAGTGCCTGCGCACTACTCTGCCTGGCAGCAGCTCCGATCTAACTTCTCCGTATTGCCCCCCCCCCCCACTGAAAGCAACGCAGCTATTGGTCCATTGCCATAGTTTCCTGAACTAATCTGGCACTCACTCACTCACCCTCCCTCACTCACCCGCTCCCCCCCCCCCATCTCTTCCTCTCTCTCTCTCTCTCTCTCTCTCTCTCTCTCTCTCTCTCTCTCTCTCTCTCTCTCTCTCTCCATCATTGTCTGGCTCTCAGATCCTCACTCTTCACACACAGTCCTTCTTCTCTCCCTTTCCCCATGGTGCGTGATGTGCGCCTTGATCCCGAGACCATTGGTCGGGGGAGCGCACTTCACCTCAACGTCACAGCTCAATAGCACCTACACGCCCTTTGTAGTCCCCTATGTTCTCTTGATGTTGTTCTCTTCCATTCTATGTAGGCATGTGCACTTTCACAAAATAAAACAAAATAAAAAAAGTCTAGCTATGGTGCCAAACACGAACGGCAGGATAGGTTTCTGTAACTCTGCCGCAGTAAATTGCTCAAAATACAGAATGCAGAGTGGTCACACAAAATGGATAAACTTGAACCAGACCTGCCCACTCTCTATCTGTCTCTCTGTGTGTCTGTCTTATGTCTCTGTCTCTCTGTCTCAATCTATCTCTCTGTCTCTCTGTATCTCTGTCACTCTCTCTCTCTCTCTCTGTCTCTCTCTCCGTCTCTCTCTGTCTCTCTCTGTCTCTCCCTCCCTCTCTCCCTCTCCCTCCCCCTCTACCTTCCTCTCTCCCCCTCCCTCCCTCCCTCTCTCTCTTTCTCTCTCTCTCTCTCTCTCTCTCTCTCTCTCTCTCTCTCTCTCTCTCTCTCTCTCTCTCTCTCTCTCTCTCTCTCTCTCTCTCTCTCTCTCTCTCTCTCTCTCTCTCGCTCTCTCTCTCTCTTCTCTCTCTCTCTCTCTCTCTCTCTCTCTCTCTCTCTCTCTCTCTCTCTCTCTCTCTTCCGAGGCTCTCTCTCTTTCTCTCTCTCTCTGACTCTTGTAGCCTTCCTCAGCGCTGAGTTAAAAAACCGGGAGTTATACTGTACTGTATTTTCGACCCTCTTATCCCCTGGTAGGTCTCATCAGTGGAGCCTCAGGGTAACGGGATGAACTGCAGAAACACAGCGAGCTTTGTACTTTCGTCTTAAGTCCGGCGAATGCAAGGGGTTGACCGACAATGAGACATCTGTATGTAAAAGCGGTAGATTCTTCATGATAAGGACATTATAATTATTGTTATGATGTGCATGTAGATCTACCCGCTTGTTACTTGATCCACAACAGTACAATCTCACAGCTTCAGAAATCCTTCACAATGTTGACGATCAAAAGCTTTCACGAGTCACGACTCCCTGTAGGCTGTAGTGTAGATCTACCTAACCGTAGAATCTACTCTTGATAATAATTATCAGATCCACTAAACCGAGACACCGCCCAATGATCGGCGTTGACGATTCTCATGCATGATCTAGCTACTACATGTAGTACAGTAAACCAGTGCGGCAAGGCCCAGCTAACGTTAGCAGATCTGCTACAATGTACATCTACACCAGCCGATTGATTTCAAAAAATAAGATAAAAAAATACAGCATTGGATAAAATAAGATCCATAAAATAAGATCCAAAATACTGGCTCATTCTTTTACAGCAATGGAGGGTTATTGTACTCTTGCTACAAGTGTAGGAAATGGGCCTCAGCTTCAGCTAGCCTGCGAAGCTCCTTATTTTCTGGCTTGAACTTCTTGAGGTATGTGTCCTTGACACCCCAAGCCTAGTAGTGTCGACCTACTCGAGAAGCAGTGTCCACGACACACCAGTATAACTAACGACTGTAGTAATGCAGTTTGGATCCTAGACAGTACTGTACTGTACTACCATATTGTTAGATTGACAACATGAAACAAGGTGGAGGACATCGTGTTCGAAAACAGCTTACCGTATTATCTCTAATATAAGCACGGTCCTTTATTTTTTCAATGTACCTCCGCCCCGTGCTATTAATGGAGACGTTCCTTTATTGGAGACTGTTCCATTATTATTTCAACCTCATTTCAGAGGCATGTTGCCATGCCAAAGTCATGTATGACACACACATTTCAGGGTTTTTTTCGCCGGTACAGATACAGTGTGCTTATAATGGAGACTGAGCACTTTATTTTTTGAATGCCGCCCAAGGTGTTCTATTATTGGAGACGTGCTATTATTGGAGACTGTGCTTATATTGGAGATAATACGGTATCAGTTATTTTATTCCAATACTGGTTCTGAACCAGTATCTGAACCAGTATTGGGTTATATAACACTAGACAGTAGATCTACCATGTACCGGTACCGGTGTCGACTATGGCTTTCTTCCTGTGACGTTATCACGAGCCTCTCGAAACAGTAGATTATGCAACGACTTACGAAGAGTGACGGGGTTAGTATTGGAAGTGTGATAATTATGCTGAATGGCATCCACTATATTTAGGTTAGAGTTGTCCCACAGGTTGCGTCCAAGCCAAGGTCAAGGGCTGTCACGACTCGCAAGTGCTCTTGGAATTTTCTTGCTGTGCTGGTAAATTATGTGCAAACGCTCGAACATGCCGTTCCAGCATTACATTCAGAACCGCGGAATACTGCATGTAGTGTCTGCAGAAGCTGCGATAAAAAATCTGCCAGATGGCAGAGCTTTGTTGGAGCGTTGGTGGCGACATTGGCTGTTCGTTCCGAGGTGTTCGAGCCTTGGCCCATTACCCACCTACTGACAGCAGCTAATAGTACGGGTAGATCTGGTAGATTGAGATCCTAACGTCCAAGAAGCACCGTTTACCCGCAAAGTACAGCTGTAGTTGGTTGTGTACCCGACGCTAGTGTACGAACATGGCGAAGAGCTTCCTTGAAGTCACGTCGGCACGAAGGTATGCCATGTTTCGCCCACACTATCCGGAAGCCCTCCTACCCAAGATATTGAGCTACCTGACGCGACACAGTCCCGGGTTATCAGCGCACAGCACTGCTGGCTCTAACTCTAAGCAACAGCTGGCTGTGGAGGACATGAAAGTTGTGGATGTGGCATGCGGTGCTGGACAATCTACATTCTTCTTGGCAAAGGCTGGCTTCAAGAGGATCCACGGAATGGACATAAGCCAAGCGCAGGTAAGGGATTAGAATCGTAATGGTATGATCCGAATGGTCACATTGGTGTGATCAATCCCGCCTCTTAGTCTTACTGTGACGTGCTGCATTGATCGATGTCCGCACAGCCTGTTTCCACAAAATATTGACAAAAGAGTGGCGTATTTTCCCCAATCATGACTGTACAGTCCTGGTATTTTTCAAAGGTGGTCCGACCTGTACTACTAATATTATAATGAATACTATAGGAGACTGTACTACTACTAGTATTGGAGACGTGTACCTTGATTGTTTCTGGAAAGATTGATTGCCTGGGTTGGGTGGCAAACACTGAACTCGTGATAGTGATACTGTAAGGCTGTAAATACATCCAACCATGGTAAGAATCAGTGTACAAAGACACAAAGGTGATGAACGGGTAAGAAAAACGAAGTAAGGTGGACCCTAGTACCTGTACCACAGTAATGCCCATCACATCATTCCGGCATGTACTATTATTAGAGACGTGTCCTTTTATATTTTTGATCCACACCCAACATGTACTACAATTGGAGACGTACTAGTATAGGAGACGTGTACGTTTAATGGGGAAAATACGGTAGTAATATTTTCCTTGCGGTCATCACTGGGTGGCCGGTAGACTGAGGTGCCCGTAACTTCGAGGTCTGGATAAAAGAGATATACATGTACGTGTGTGTGTGTGTGGGGGGGGGGGGGGGGGGGAGGGTGAATTGTCGTGTGTAATATGACTGTATGAGCATGGTTTGGTGAACTAACTTGTAGTTACATGTCTGTGCAAATCACTGTGTAGATCAACGAAGCTACCAAAGCTCTGGGGAGGTGTGATAACGCCATACAGAGACAAATAGACTTTCAAGTCAACGATGCGCATTCTGCCTTACCATTCAAAGAGAATAGCATTGACATGGTGGCTGTGATCCAGGCACTGCACTGGTTTGACCACGCAGCACTATACAAGAGTATTGACAAGGTGTTGAAGCCTGGTGGGTCCTTCCTTGCATTAATGTACGGCCATGCTGAGGTCCTACATGAAGCAGCGCAGATCCAATTCCTTGAAGTGAGTTTAGTTGGTTAAATGTTGTTGTTGTTGTTTGAAATCTTTTATTCTCACGATGGCCTGTGGCCAATAAGAGAAGTTATGAAGTTGTTGTTGTTGTCACGGGGTAGCTGTTTCCCCTACATATGTTGACCTGGCTAGAACTAGGATACAGTGTGGGGAATGAAGGAAGGCTGGTTGGCAGCCAGGGCCTGACCAAGTATTCAGGTCCTATCTGTTAACACTCGCACTGGTTCACTCCTATGTACACGATGAAGGAAAAAACTCATGCATGCTTTGTTTTGTACGGCTTGGCCCTCATCTGTTGAAGCATTATCAAATCCATGTTTAGGATCCCACGCAACTGTGCTCGCTATCCACTATAGCTGCCTTTTCAAGGACTTGAAAGCCATTCTCCCCCCCCCCCTACTAAACGAATATTCGTGCTTTATTTATTTATTTATTTTTATTTATTAATATTTACTGTCTGCACTTCATGGCACATAATGAAAATAGCCAATACAAGGAAGTGAGGGTGAAACCAACCACGGACTGAGGGCAAAAAGGCAAATTAAAAAATAAAATGAATAAATAAATAAAAGTAGAAAGGAAAAGGACATATGGAAACGAGTTAAGAGTAACTCTCCACCACTGTAACTAGATACTATATACAGTCAGAAAGTGCAACAACTAGGCACAAAATTGAGACAGTACTGAGACATTCGACGTCCTGGCACCTAGCTTCAACACATCTCCGTAGCGCTAACCGACAGCCTTCCAACTTGGAAGGTTCAAGGTTATGGAAAGACCAAAGAGGGGAAGGCAAGCGCAACGAAAACGAGCACAAGCTACAGTCCCAACGGAACAAAGAATGTTGATTGTCACTGGACGATGACGAGACCAGTAGGCGATTTGACAAAGCGGTCTAACTACTATTCGAAGCAGCAAAGCAGCACACCACCCAACTTGGGTGGGTCAAAAATATCAAACTGATAAGTTAAGAAGGGGGAAGCTTTGCGAGAACGAATTGTACAAGCCGAAATCTAAACTTGTTTTGTAGTCAACTAGTCCATCACAATGTCATGCATGAGGAGTACTGTAGGAGTTTGTACTGGTCTCGTCATCGTCCAGTGACAATCGACATTCTTTGTTCCATTGGGACTGTAGCTTGTGCTCGTTTTCGTTGCGCTTGCCTTCCCCTCTTTGGTCTTTCCATAACCTTGAACCTTCCAAGTTGGAAGGCTGTCGGTTAGCGCTACGGAGATGTGTTGAAGCTAGGTGTCAGGACGTCGAATGTCTCAGTACTGTCTCAATTTTGTGCCTAGTTGTTGCACTTTCTGACTGTATATAGTATCTGGTTACAGTGGTGGAGAGTTACTCTTAACTCGTTTCCATATGTCCTTTTCCTTTCTACTTTTATTATTGGCTCAATACCCGAGTTTCAAATAAATAAAACAAATAAAATAAAATCTAACGAAGTAGTGGTTGCGACAGTGTCAAGTAAAGTCGGCGGAATAGCGCGAGCTCCGGTGTGGGGAGCAAACCCTTTCTTAAAATAAAATCTTGACTATAAAATAAAATTAAAATAAAATAAAAGAGGTGCGTTACTTACGAAGAGCCTTGTTGAAAGCGGAAAGTGTCTCAGCACGTCGAATACTATAGGAAAGGGAGAGCCAAAATCGATATGCCATAAACACAGGTGAGTTTAGAAACAAAGATAAACGAGGAGCAGGCAATGATACTTGATTTCGAGTAGGTCTATCTCGCTGGAACCAGTCATACTTTTCCAAGTGTTGGGGAATTCGTTTGAGATAAATTCTATGAGCAAGGGTACATAAGCGGGCTTGGCGGCGCTCACAGAGCGGGGATGAGGCAGTCCGAGAATATAATTGGGCACTGCTGAATAACTGAGGCAGTTGTGGATTATACAAGAAACCATAGGTTTTGATGTATAATCCTAATTGCATAAGGAGGTGAAGCGAAATGTAACACTGTAGTGGCCCCTTCGTTTTCTCTGCAAACCCGCTAGAAATACCAGAATTTTTTAACGCCAAACACCATAGCAACCACTGCCCTGGATAACCCCTGCGCCACTGCCTGCCTCCATTGGCCTTGTTTGAACTGCTCTGTAAATCCTGAGCACGCCCCAGTGGGGATGGGCCGGGAGGGACTACAGTGTTACATTTCGCTTCACCTCCTTATGCAATTAGGATTATACATCAAAACCTATGGTTTCTTGTATAATCCACAATTGCACTGCAGAGGCTCCGCTTCATGTAACACTGTAGCTATTTGTCGCAGTAACAAACCGCCCACAAGCAACGTGAAGCGAAATGGTGACGAACATTACATCACCGCAGGCCAAGACCAGTGGAAAACAGGAATAAGTACCTGGCTAGAAAAACCACTATACATGTAGTGTCCAAGGTCAGAATACCATCCGAAATAGACCGAATGGGAGTACAGGCAAGAGAAGCCAAAAGAGAGGAAAAATGGGTTGACAACCCATCATGTCGTCATGCACTAGAACAAGACTAGATAAGAGTCCAGAATTACATGTACAACGTGAGTACTTGCGAGTTAGTATTTGCAAAATACAACTCATAGTCCAGGAACCGGACATAGCTAAGTCCGCCGAAGAACCGTGGCCGTGAACTGATCTGCCGCTGTCCGTGCAGGGCTCGCGTCCACTGGCAACAGATAGAAACGCCGAAAGGTAGATGCTGATGACCAATCGGCTTGGTGCAAGATATCCGCTAAGGATACCCCACCGGCATGCGCGGCCGATGTAGCAGCCCCACGCAACGAATGGGCTGAGAATATCGCTGTGTCCACTCCAGCCGCAGTCATACCATCCTTTATCCACCTGGCTATGGAGGACGATGTCACCGGCTTGAAAGGCTGCCGCAGGCTGAGGAAAATCTGCGGATGAGCAGTCTGACGGTGAGGAGCTGTGCGCCTGACATACTCCTGGAAGCAGCTTGATACGCACAAGTGTGGCGTGCTGTCGAAGACAGGCCACACCACGGTGGGAAGGGACGCATCCCCTCGGCAACCAGGCCGACGCTGCTTAGGCATGGAGGCATACGTCACACAGAGAGACCCATCACCCTCAGTAACATGGGAATGGAAATCCAAACGATGCAAATCAGAAGAGCGCTTGGCGCCAGTCAGCGCCATGAGCAGAGCCAGCTTTATTGAAAGCAGGCGTAGAGAGAGGGTAGAATTGTCACCCAGACCACCCATCCAACCCAAGACATCGGAAACTTTCCAAGTATGGGAATACCGGGGTTGTGGAGGACGCTGTTGGAAGACGCCACGCATAAGCCGAACCACCAGGGGATGTTGGCCAACTGGCGCACCATCTAAGCCTGGCAAAATGGAGGACAGGGCAGAGCGATACACATTCAACGTGCGGTAACTTCGGCCCACGGCAAACATATCAGTTAGAAACTGCAATACTTGTGACACAGGCGGCTGAAAGGAATCAATCCGCCGTTCAGAACACCAACTGTGCCAAGCTGTCCATGCTGACGAATAGGCCGAGTTGGTGGAGTCCCGCCATGATCCCAGGATGAGGGCAATAGTGCCTGATGAAAGGCCTGCCGCCGCATAGGATCGGGAGAGATGAGCCAGCCGGCTAGTTGGAGATGACCGCCCAGCACCATGGGATGAGGTTGATCCAGCGGTGAGGTGAGGAGCGCTGGATGGCCCGGTAATAGAACTGGACATGCTACCAGAAGATGGAGCAGGAGCGGATACCATGGCTGCGCATCCCACACTGGTGCCACCAGCAACACTCTGCACCCCGGGGACTGGCGCACTTTGTGCAGAACCCTCGGCAAGAGAGCAAAGGGTGGAAACGCATACAGGCATTGATCGACCCATGATATGGCAAGAGCATCCACATCCAGTGCTCCGGGTTGAGGCCCCCAGGACACAAAGCTGTCCAACTGGGCATTGGTCCGTGACGCAAACAGGTCGATCGCCGGCTGCACCTGGAAGTGTTGGCAAAGGCCCCGGAACACTACTGGATCGAGCATCCAGTCACTCGAATCGACCCCCTGACGGGACGGGGCATCGGCCGGGTTCTCCGCCGACGGTATGTACTCGGCTTGAACTGTGATGCCACGTTCCAGACACCACTCCCACACCTGGCAGGCCAGCTGGGACAAGTGCGGGGCATGTGTGCCGCCCATCTTGTTGAGGTAAGCCTGGCAAGTGGTATTGTCCACAAACAGGCGAACATGAAGCGGACGGTCCAACGCCACCCGGTGGAAGGCCTGAAGTGCCAGAAACGCCGCTGTCAACTCGAGGGCATTGATGTGCATGGAACGCTCTGCCCGAGTCCACCGGCCGCCCACCTGTTGATCCCTGCACACTGCTCCCCAGCCATCGAGGAAGGCATCCGAGAACACCACCAGATTGCAGGGTGGGCGAACCAATGACTTCCCGTTCCAGTCGGACAGTCGCTCTTTCCACCACTGTAAATCCAGCCTGGCGTCGGGTGTCCACTGGACGGTCGCCTCGTAAGACTGGGACTCGCGAAGAGCTAGGATCTTGAGCTCCTGCAGATGCCGGTAACGGAGCGGCGCTGTTAGCAGACCCGGAGAAAGGGATGTCAAGCGCCCCAACAGACAGGCTAACGTGCGAACAGTCACCCGTGGCTGCAGCAGAAGCTTGGTGCACTCCTGGCGAAGCTTCCGGATCTTCTCCGGAGGCACCCGCATCTCCATGGCACGAGAGTCCACTTCGAAGCCCAAGAATGAGATGTTCTGGGCAGGAGTCAACACCGACTTCTTGAAGTTGATGAGAAATCCCAGTTGATGTAACAACTGAATTGCCCGGCGCAAGTGCTCCAGTGCTTCCGCCGACGACGATGCCATAATCAGCAGGTCGTCCAGATAGATAATCAGGCGCACACCTTGGCTGCGCAGAATCGCCATCGGAACCTTCATGAGCTTGGTGAACACCCTTGGCGCGCTGCTCAGGCCGAAAGGCAAGCACTGAAATTGGAACAGCTGACCTGACCACCGAAATCGGAGCAGTCTCCTGAAATCGTGGTGGATTGGCACCACGAAGTAAGCATCCTTCAGGTCCAATTTCACCAGCCAGTCGTCGGGCTGAAGGAGATCGGGCAGCAGCTTCAATCCTTCCATCTTGAAGTGCTCGTAGCGCACGAACCCGTTCAGCGCTTTCAAATTCACCACGGGGCGTTCCTTGCCGGAATCCTTCTTTGGAATGGTGAAAATCTGGCTGACGAATTGATGAGGACACTCCTGCACTCGAGTGACGGCCCCTTTCAGCATCAATTCGTCCACTTCGAGCCGCACAGCGAGCGCTCTGTCCTCCTCCAGAGATAATTCCCTGGGCTCCGTGCTTTGTGCGGGATCGGCCACGAGATCCAGCTTCAGGCCCCGCACCGCATCCAAGACCCACGGGTCGGACGTGATTGCCGACCAGGCTTGCACAAAATGCCTCAAACGCCCAGCGACCGGAATTTGGGGGAGCGGGGGCACGAGCGGAGCGCGCGCCAGCTCGTTGTGGGGTGGACTTGGATGGCCGCGAAGATGTACGTTGAGCTGGGAACGCGAACCATCCACCGGCAGGGTCATCAATGACCCTGACCGCGCCCCCGAAAGGGCCGATTGCCTCCACGCCCGTTTTTTGAACTGGCAGTGGTGGAAAAATGACCCTCTCGCCTATGGTTGTCATGGCGGGGAAATGAGCGGTGGCCCCCACGACGCCCACCAGCACTTGCTGGGTAATAATTATGGCCTCTGAAGTTGGAAGGCCGACTATCCTTGTATGCCGGCTTCTGCTTGGATGAGCCAGACGAGCGGCGAAAAGCGTCAATTTCTTGAGTCCGCTTCTTGTATTGTCTGGTAAAATCCTCGCCGAACAACAAGTTTCCAGACGGGGCCATTTCCTGGAGGAGGCTGGACGGGCACTTGTTGGGGAGCTGCCCCGTCAGTCTTTGCCGCCGCATGACCGAGATGCTATTAGCGGCATCACCCACCAAAGACACTGCGACCTGCAGGAGCTGCGTGATCTCCTTGGTTGGTCGCCCAGCATCCACTGCGGCCCAAGCCGGCGAAACGGGCGCAAACGCGGCACATACCCTAGTTTGTACTGCCGCCATGGCTTTATCGGTCTTCCGGCCAAAGCCCAGCGACGGGAGGTCGCGGACAAAATTATCCAGGCGAGGACACTGGGCCTCCTCCACCTCCGGAAATGGGCAGAGTTTTTTCAATTCTGCCTTCTGCTTGAAGGTGAGAGACCGCCGGGCATTAGCCCGGAGGAATGCCGCAATATGCGCTGGTGGGTGCCAAGAGTCCTTTGCCCCTAAGCGCGACGGGTCAAATACCTCGTCTCCATGGTCACGGTCAGGTGAGGAGTCCGTCCCACTAGAGGAGAAATCCTCGCACGAGGAGCATGACCGACTAGTAGATCCGGAGTCCGTGGATGAGGACCGGGAGCGTCTGCCCCGCGAGCGTCAACGACGAGGAGAGATGGAAACTCTCCGCCTAGCTCCCCCGGCCAAGGCCCGGGAGTGGACGACATCGCCGGGTCCCGACCCGGACTCACTCGACGAACGACGACATCGTCGTTGAGATCGATCCCCAGTCCCGGTTCCATGCCCTCGTACAGAGGGAGCCCTATTATGGGTTTCCGGTGAAGCCGTGGGGGACCGGTCACGATACCCCAAGCTCTGCGAGCGGGGCCTTATGCGGAAGTCCCGTTGAGGGCGCATGCGCGGACTGCCTGCTCGCGGCCTGGCCTTTTCCAGTCCCCGACGGTGTTTTTGATGGGAAAATGGCGATCGAGAACGGGAACGACCGTGGCCGAACTCATTGTCGGAAACAAGGACGTTCAAACCTGGGGATTTGTCCCTAGCAAACCGTGCATGGCCACTGTAACCTACAGATTCGTCATCTGAGGCCCGGGGGCTCTCAGTGGCAACCCTGTGTGACTCAAGCCCTGAGGGTCTCGGAGGTGGTGTCTGCTGTGTGCCAATTTGTGAGCCGCCGGCAGTGGCGGAAGGACCTGTTTGTATACCGCCGGAGTGAGCGGGTGGACCATTTTGTATGCCGCTGGCAGAGGCGGATGGACCATTTTGTATTCCGCTGGTAGGGGCGGAGGGACCGACTTGTATTCCGCTGGTTGGGGCGGAGGGACCATTTTGTATCCCGCCGGTGGGGGCGGATGCAGCTTGTAAAGCCAAACGCACCTCAGGGTGAGCCAACAACGAAATAAAATCCGAAGGGTCCATCATCGTGAAAGCTACGCTAAGGGAAACTGAATCACAAAAGGAAAAGACACGTCAAAGTCACCTACGAAGAGAGAGAAAAACTTGCAAACCACTTTTTACTTGCAGAGAAAACAAGGCCAATGGAGGCAGGCAGTGGCACAGGGGTTATCCAGGGCAGTGGTTGCTATGGTGTTTGGCGTTAAAAAATTCTGGTATTTCTAGCGGGTTTGCAGAGAAAACGAAGGGGCCACTACAGTGTTACATGAAGCGGAGCCTCTGCAGTGCAATCCAAATAACCGTTTGATAATCTTTTTATGATGCGTTTCAAGTTTTGTGGACAAAGTTGAATTTAGACCACACCATGCTGTGTCAGCGTAGTCAAACAGAAGCAAAATATAGCAACGGTAGAAAAGTATTGTACAACTATGAGGGAGGTGGGAACAGTGGGAAGTGAGTGCTCCAAGGGCGGAGCTAGTGCGACGACAAACATCATTAACTTGCTCTGACCAAGAAAGTGCAGAGTCAATACGTACGCCCAGGTGTTTGTGGGTTTTTACCAGTTCGATGCTGTTGGACGATCCTGGGAAACACAGGGTGACTGGGTCTGGAGAAGCGCATCCAATAATCATTGCTTCCGTCTTGCTGTGGTTTGGCGACAGGTGCCAGCGACACATCCAGGCCACTACCTCGTCAATGTCCAGTTGGAGGGAGGCTTGGAGTTGTGGGAGAGACTCGCAGAATTTGATTAGCGCAGTGTCATCAGCATACAACGAAGTATCAGGAACAACACTCGGCAAATCATTAATGTAGAGTAGAAATAAAAGAGGACCCAGTATGGAGCCCTGCGGAACGCCAGAAAGAACAGGAAGGGGTTTAGAGTGCGTATTAAGGACGGACACTATCTGATGCCTGTCCGTTAGATAATTCGCCAGCCACTCCAGAGCCAAACCTTCAATACGAAATGAATCAGTGAGCTTAGATAACAGCCCTCTGTGCCACACGGTGTCAAAAGCTTTCGCTAAGTCAAAGAAGCATAACCCTACATATTGTCCTCTGTCCCGATAAGAATAAATGTCCTGCATGATCCGACTAAGTTGAAGGACAGTGGAATCACCTCTACAGAAACCAGACTGTTTTGAACTGATGGCTGAGTTCACATGAGCGTAGAGTTGATCAAAGACAATTCGTTCACATATTTTGGATACACAGCTGAGAAGTGAAATGGGACGATAATTGGCAGGGTTAGACGGCGAACCTTTGTTCTTAAATATGGGGATAATTTTGGCGGTTTTCCAAACAGATGGAAATATGCCAGTTGAAAACGAAAGATTAAATATAAGGCAAAGGGGAAACGCAATTGCCGGACACAAGGCCTTTAGAACGTCATTGGTCAGACGATCTAGCCCTGATGACTTTCGCGGTTTGGATCTTATGATATACTTACGCACCGCAGCAGTCGTAGTGTACAGAGAAGAAAACGAGGAGGAAATGGAGCAGTGTCTAGGCAATGTGGGGCAAGGCCAGGATGGATCATCCACCACAGCCACTGAAGCGAACTGCTCATTCAGCGCAGAAGCTTTTGCAACTGGGTCAGTGGCTAGACACCCATACGCTGGCTGCCAAGGGAAGGTCAGGAATGGACATGCGATTGACATTAGGACGTTGACTTCGTACAAACTGATACAGAGTAGGTCTTGCGGAGGCGTCAGACAAGGTAGATCGTACTGAACGGACATACAATCGGTGAGCAGATCTGGAGAGAGAGAGCAGACTAGGTTACGCTGGGTTTTAAAGGCAGTTGTATTACTTGCGGTCGGATACTTTTTGAAGATACTGTACAAATCATGTTTCAACTTGATGGCTTTGATCAGGGCTGGCGTCACCTTTGTTCCCTTATACAGTCGTCCCTCTCTAATCCGGCACTTTATAATCCAGCACCCTCGATAAACCAGCACAATTTTCAGTAGCCAAAATGTCCTCTTCATGCACATTGCAGCAGTAAATCAGATTTGTTAATCCAGCACCCTCCCTAATCCAGCAGATTTTCGTGGCACAAATGGTGCCGGATTATAGAGGGACCACTGTATTCGCTTCTGGACCAAAGGCAGATGAATTTCATTCTGCTAACCTTTCTATGTCTAGTATTTGAAAAGGCGGTGAGGTGACAACAGTCTAAGGATTGCAATAAACAGAACCAGCTGAAGGGTAATTTCACGATGGTTTAAAAACCGTTTTATTGAGATGCCACGAGCAAATTGTGCGAAAGCTAGTTCGATGCATTTTTATACTTCTGATTGTTCTTATTATTGTTCTTCACATTACATTTCCATCATAGTTATTTCTTTGTCCATCACCACTTTCTCTTGAATTTGTTCGTGACATGATTGACATCTCAATAAAACCTTGGTGAAATGACGCTTCAGCTGGTTCCTTTTATTGCAATAATTATCTAGTATTGCTACAGATTTTATCAGGAGTACATGACATGAGGGAGGATGCACAGAATTATTTCCTAGGGATGGTTCATTGCATGAAACTCTGCATCATCCGAATCTCATTCTGCCGGTATGTATATGTATGCATAATTATGTACATGTGCATGTACTGCAGACATACTTTGGAGAACTTGGCAGATATTGGCCGCCAGAAGCAAGACATGCCGCCTCTCTCTATTATGAGATGCCTGTACCTTATAAACCAGTGGAGAGGTCAGTGAATAGGGCTTGAAAGTGCTACGTCACAGCATAGCAACAGTTTCAAAAATTCAAAAATTGGATCCACTTGGATCCAGTTTTTGTATGGATCCAAGCACATTTCAAGCCGTCTTACTCACAGCAAGGTGATGTAACCAGTGAAACTGACTGATTTGGCTACTGGGGGCGGGGTTACAACTGGTGGCGAAGTAAAAGTCACCCCTGCATGCGACATGAGTGGGTTGCTATGCACCCACATACTGAGGCAATAGCAAAGTCACACCTTAGTGGATCCAAAATAGAAATCTGATGTCAACTTACTACTCCCTGGCCGTTTTTGACGTCATCACTTTCAAGCCCTATATAACCACCACACTTGTGTGGTGCTTTCTGCAAGACTGGGCTGTATATGGTGGCCGGATAGGTTTTCAAACATGACCAAACGCGGAATGTCTAAACCTGGCTGTGTTTTTTGGAAGACACATTTATTCACAGTTAGCATCAATTTATCTTTCTCCATTTCCTTTTCCCATCCTTCACGAGACCCCTTGATAAACATCTATTGCTTCTGGGGAATCAGTTAAACATGGCAATAGTGGAACATGGAAAAAAATGGGCGAACTGTTTGTTTTCCCTTCTCCCCCCTCCCGCACTTGAATCTAGCACAGGGAGCAAAGCGGGTATTTGACATTTAGGTCTTGGATTCACACCTACAGTGTATTTGCCGAACCTAGACTACCTTTTAGATATCTATTATACTTCAAAGAAGTACAAATATTGTTGTCAGGGACATTATGGTGAAAATGGAATCAGCACTTGCTTTTTGGATGTTCCCTCTTGCTTCCAACCAGGGAGTCATAAAATACCTATATTTTTACGACTCCCTGCTTCCAACACTTCCATTCCCCACCCAACCCACCTCCTTAACTGTCAAAGTGGAGTCAGAACTTGCTTTTTGGATGTTCGTTCTTGCTTCCAAAACTTTCATTTCCCCGCCCAATCCACCTCCCAGCTTGTGCAGCTCCACCGGAAGGGTCTCGTTAAGCTAGCATCACAAAGTACAATGGTATTACTACATATTTGTAGCGGTGGTTGCACAACTTGTGACATGTGCGTTCATGTATGTATGTGTGCATGTGTGTGTGCGTGTGTGTGTGTGTGTGTGTGTGTGTGTGTGTGTGTGTGTGTGTGTGTGTGTGTGTGACTGTGTGTGTGTGCGCATGTGCGTGCGTGCGTGTGTGTGTGTGTGTGCTACTGACTGTATAGGCTGTGGCATATCCTGGACTTTGACACGCCGGTGTCCAACCTGGCAGGCCTGATTAGCTCCTACAGTGCATACCACAAGTACAGTGCGCAGCACCCAGACACTACTATTCTGGATGACATGGCATACAGGTACATTGTCCAGTACATGTGCATCAAGTGTACATTTATTAGTAACTGTCAAGGCGGTGTTGTGAAATGATGTGTTGTTTTCCTGTGTGATGGCATTCCCCAAACTGTCTCGTCTAGTCGCGTGCATGTGTGATATGAGCATGCGCGATTTTGTAGTCGAGAGTCCTTTTGTCAGTCTTCTTGTTCGCCTCTGACAGAGCAGTTTGCTTTTCCGTCTTGTAAATACTGTAAGACATGTTATTATAACGAGTCGCAAATTTAACGATTATCCAAAATTCAAAGGTTAACGAGAAGATATGTTAACGATCCTGCAGTATTCTGCCATATCCACACACAGCATATATGAAGCAGTACGGCCTCAACGGATCTTATTATAACGAAGAAATGTCATCCGTGAAAACGTTAGATTTGCTTCCTCGTTATATATACATGTCTTACAGTATAACATAATGTAACAAACCAGTCTTGTCCTTTGTGTCCTGCGTCCCAGGGAACGGAATGGCTGAGATTCCGTTACAACATGGTGCCGAAACCCGGGACGCAGAGGATGAGTTAGTTTGTAGTGAGTCTGTTCGTCGTCGTCGTCAACAACGAAGTGACTGTTACTTTGAAGTAAACAGAGCGTGGGAGAGGAGGCAGAGAAGGTGATGGACTAGAACAGTCACTGTGGACTGGAGCCTGAGACGGCAGGAACCGCTACGGAGCGTGCGGCCGTGGCTCGCCAGAGGACAGTGGACGAGTCTGGCGTCACCGACTGTGTGTCGTCCTTGTTGTTCGTCTTGTTGTCTTGCTCGCTGTGTTGTTCTCTCTCTGTTCAGTTCGTTGCTTGTTGCTGTGTTGTTTCAGTTTGGTTGTTGTCGGTCTGTTGCTCTTCTATTCGTTCTGTTGTTCTCCATTGTTTTTGTTGTAGATTTATTTGGTGCGGCTATGCGCATGTTATTATTTTGTTGGAGCTTCAGCTCCCGTGTTTCGGTTGGCCTTGTGTGGCGTGGCCTGGTTGTAGAGCGTCGGCTCTAGGTTTTTGTTTGGCCCTGTTTCGTGGCCCGGATATTATTTTAGAGCGTCGGCTCTAGGTTGATGGTTGGTTTTCGTTTTTCTGTTCTGCTGTGGTTCCTTTTGCTGTTGTGCATGTGGAACGTGGTGTCGGTTTATTATTTTGTGGAATGTCATCAAGGGGGCAGATGTTGTGAAATGATGTGTTGTTTTCCTGTGTGATGGCATTCCCCAAACTGTCTCGTCTAGTCGCGTGCATGTGTGATATGAGCATGCGCGATTTTGTAGTCGAGAGTCCTTTTGTCAGTCTTCTTGTTCGCCTCTGTCAGAGCAGTTTGCTTTTCCGTCTTGTAAATATAACATAATGTAACAAACCAGTCTTGTCCTTTGTGTCCTGCGTCCCGGGGAACGGAATGGCTGAGATTCCGTTACAACGGGAACTACCGTGTTTTCTAGAGAAGTCCGAAGAAAACAAGTATCTCGCATAGTGTTGAGTTTTACTTCAGTATTTTTTTCAGTTTTGAGTGCTCTCTATGGAGTGACCACGCAAGCTAATAATAATAATAATTCGCGGGATTCGCGTTGGCATCGCTTGAATGTTCAGAAACACACAAACTAGCCTTCGCTTCCGCAGGCCACCACTATGCCTATGCCACGCAAGCTGGCTTTCCATAATGTTTTTTAAAAAGTGGTCTTTGTGCTATTCTGATTCTCTGCTGCATGCAGAATGTCCATCGCTCTCAAATCACCAGCCGGCACCGCTACAACTCCATCGGCCACTACTACCAGCGGCGATGCCGAGGCCAGCGTACGTGTCAGGCTACCCTTGTCTGGTTTCATGTGTCGAAAACCACTCGATCACCAGTAGGGGAGGAAACCGTGATAAAATATATTTATCAAATGTCAAATCCATGTTCGGAGTAGTACCGGTCTGTTCAGACAGTTCTTGAAATTCCTGAGTCGTCTGTACCGTATCACGGTGCCACGGCGTGTATTTTGAATTCGGATAATCTTTTCCTGCCCCACTACCAGTACCGCGACTAGGATGACAGAGCCTGCAGATCATGACTTCGCCGCAATTGGATAATACAATGTATGTCATGTAGTTAAAAGGAAGCACATCCTTAGCCGGGACATTGTAGTCCGTGCTGCTGATGATCACGCCTAACGCGTGAAACTCAGAGTTACAGCAACCGAGTGCTTTGTTTTTCCTTCTCTATACCTAGAAAATAGGATGTATTATGAAATGATTATACCAATCTCGGGCACCAGAGAGAGGCCCGGTGCACTTCTATCCTGACCACTGCTACTGACTCTGTACCGTAAACTGATTGCCATCCTGACATGTCAGTACTGTATACTAATGAGCACTTATTTATTTTACTAAAATGTACTTCGAAGTCACAAGTGTGTATGATGGGTCAATGCCTCTTCTTGTAGGCTAGCCGTTCGAAAAAAGTGCTACAATGTTATGCTTTGTGCTTGCTGCCGGTTTCCCGATGACTGTCTTCCGTGCATGCCGCACTGTAAATGCATCGCCGGGCTAGTCAGTTTTGCACATGCCAGCGTAGTAGTCATGGGTGACCACAATTGTCAGTGTATTTCCCGATGGTTAAAGGGGAAGTTAAGGCAAAAATCAAAATTTCACCAGTTGTAGTCTTCGGGGTGCTGAGTCGAATGGTCGTGGTCCGAGGAAGCTGAGACGCTCCCTTCCTACTTGAATCCCAATCGAACTCGCGCACTTCAACCGAAACTGGGTGATTACGCCTTACGAGATGGGGATTTGTATGCAAAATGTCACTAAAAGCGCCATTTCGTTCTCAGCACGGATGACCGCGATTGGCCCATATGTTGTAGTCTTTTGGACGCTGAGTCGACTGGTTTTGGTCCGAAAAGGCTGCGATGCAGCGTTCCTCCTTTATTCCCAATCAACATGGTTGAACAAGCGGTCACGTGCTCCTGCGTACACCAGTCACCTTGTCACCGTGCCTGCAGGGTACAACTTACTAGCCTGTTTGACCTTTTTTTGGGTGCACTCCAGTCACTCAAGTTGAACTCGAGTTGAACCTTGGTGTGAAAGTTGTCGCCTGCTGGTAGGCCCCCGTGTAATATGCCGGCATTTTTTTAGCATTTTCGGTACAATCCGCGAACCCAGCACTTTGGGCTCGTGATGCAGCATTTTGGGGGAAACGGAGCACTTGGCCGTTGTGTATCAAGATTGAGAGAAGAAAAATTTCCAAACAAGAACGTCACTTCCGCATTCCGTGGGTTAGCTTCTTGTTGAGTAGTTTATGAATTGAAAATAATGGTTTTGACCAGGGAGTCGTAAAAATACCGGTAGTTTCTGACTCCCTGGTTTTGAGTCTTTTGACGGCGTGTGCTGAGGATTACAAAAAAGTGAGCATTTTCCGAGCATTTTCGGCAAGGTTTGGGAGCATTTTCGGCAAGGTTTACGAGAATTTCCCAAAAGCATTTTCGGCAAAGTTTCGGGCATATTTCACCGGGCCCTACCTGCTGGCGTGGTGACCAGGTGATTTGGGCACTAGGCCCAGACAGATCCTGCCGGCAATTCTTTCGGCAAAATATCGAAGAATTGAAAGAGCGGAAATTGCCGGCAAAATCGGAGCAAAATATCGAGATGTTGAGTAAAATCGATGCCTGATACTTGGATTTCCTTGGTTCAGCAGGATACACTGCCCAGGACGAGATCATGTCACCAAAATATCACTGGGATTCACTGTGGATCCACATGATTTTGGAAGAACTCAGGGACACGTGCGTGGAAATCCGTGTTGAGAAACCGATCCTGCGATTTTATGAAACGTTGTACGGGATTGTACGGGAATTGGATAAAATACACGTTTTTCCGGAGCAAAATGGAGCAAAATATCGAGATTCTTGTGCCAGGCTCGGCAAAATATCGAAGATTTCGCAGCAACATTTTGCGGCAAAATATCGAGGCGAGCGGAGCAGAATCTGTCTGGGCCTATTGGGCACCCAGGAGCACGTGACCGCTTGTTCAACCATGTTCGATTGGGAATAAAGGAGAAACGCTGCATCGCAGCCTTTTCGGACCAAAACCAGTCGACTCAGCGTCCAAAAGACTACAACATATGGGCCAATCGCGGTCATCCGTGCTTTTATAAGAACGAAATGGCACTTTTAGTGACATTTTGCATACAAATCCCCATCTAGTAGGGCGCAGTCACCCAGTTTCGGTGGAAGTGCGCGAGTTCGATTGGGATTCAAGTAGGAAGGGAGCGTCTCAGCTTTCTCGGACCAAGACCATTCGACTCAGCACCCCGAAGACTACAACTGGGAAATTTTAATTTTTGCCGTAACTTCCCCTTTAAAACTCGCCCACAGCGGAGTGCCCGGTAAACCGAGGTGCCCGCGTAACCTGGGGTCGGGATAGCTTACTTGGAGAGATACATGTATATGTACCGGTACATGTGACATTACAGTACTGCTGAATGAAATCCAGTCGAGTTTCTCAAGTACACGCCGGGCCCTAAACCTGCGAACACTGGGCTGCGAAAAGGTGCACGGCGTGGCAACTTTACTTGACCAGGCTCCCGCGACTGGATTTCATTGAGCAGCATCGCAAGACAGTGTGGGTACTACCAAGAGAAAATTATGAAGCTCCCAGCAGCTTATTTTCCGAGTCTTTGGAGTATGATACTGCATGCAGTGACACACTAATCATTTTTGAAACATTGTTGATGTACATACCATGATACAGGTACAGTCGTCCCTCTCTAATCCGGCACTTTATAATCCAGCACCCTCGATAAACCAGCACAATTTTCAGTAGCCAAAATGTCCTCTTCATGCACATTGCAGCAGTAAATCAGATTTGTTAATCCAGCACCCTCCCTAATCCAGCAGATTTTCGTGGCACAAATGGTGCCGGATTATAGAGGGACCACTGTAGTAGGTAAGTAGTCTCACTTGGTCGGAATCCGCACTGTCCCCGCAGTTGCACAACTCTTGCACCATAAGACAAAAGTGCATAACTCTTCATGAGCATGATGACCATACTGATGTACAGTCATGATCACGTGCAACTGCTCGTACTCACCCACCTCTACTCTAGTCTAGACTAGTCGAGAAGATCTCTCCACTCAGAAACTTGAACCCGAATGAGTATTTCCTGCACATCTCAGTCCTCGCACAGCATCCGCCATCGATCGCGTTGCTTTCTCAGTTGCAGACGAAACATGGCAGCACGTTTCACTGACGCTGTGGTGGCCCAGCGTTATGCTCTCTTTAGGCCGCATTACCCCGAATCCTTGCTAAATGGCATTCTCAATTTCGTGACACGTCCCACGAAATCTCGGACAAGTACTCCAAATGCTGGGGTAGCTCCACGGGCAGTAGCTGCTAACGACTTGAATTTGGTTGACGTGGGTTGCGGGTCTGGACAGTCGACTTTCTTCCTAGCAAAGGCCGGCTTCAAGGAAATACACGGGATTGATACTAGCCAAGCACAGGTACTAGGTATGGCAACTATCGTGTATTTTGAACTATTTTCTCATCTGCTTCGCGTAAAAATACTGTAAGACATGTTATCATAACGAGTGACAAATTTAACGATTGTCCAAAATCCATAGGCTAACGGGAAGAAACGTTAACGATCTTGCAGTCTTCAGGCATACCGGTATCTGCACAATCATAATAGTATAATAATAATAATAATAATAATAATAATAGCGGCTTCAGTCCAAAATTCTGAAATTGGAATTAGGGCCAACAAATTACACCACTGGAAAGAGAAACCTCTGCAGAACACACACAGAAAATGTCATGGGTATATCTGGTCCCAAACCGGAGTTATCGGGCCACAAAGTTGGTATGCAATCGTCGGAGGCCATGTATGTATGCAATTGTATGCAGAGCAATGGCACAAAAGTGGGTTTCCCGGACCTCATGAAATCATGCATACACAGTGAATGTATGCGCGATATGCGGGTTTTTGGTGTTCTTGGAGGGTGACGGAGAAACTGTCGTACATGTAGATGTTGGACAGGACGTGCTCTGCTTCGATGGATTGAAATAATCACCTCCTGCTCAAGCACCTCCAGAATCTTGAGGTGAAGAACATTAGCGGATTTACAAGCCAAAGCCTCGGTCTACTCGCTCCGTCACGCAGAGCCCGTCAAATAGTGCACGCCATAGCCGACTTCAGCCGCTGGGCACAAATTCTTCAAACTGCTAAGAACGGCTACGGAGGAGAACCTTACCATGAACCTATCTAAACTAATCCGAGGGCTCTGAACACGATGGTGACTCAGTCATTGACGGGCAAGGTAGCTGAGATGCCGAAAGTTTGCTTTGAAAACTAAAAATACGGAGCGATATATCAAAAAATCGATGACTCATGACATGCGACACACCGTTGGAAAGCTATTCATGTACGCTTGCCCATCGTGTAAAAATAGAAGGCGCTGGGCACATGAATAACGCATAGGCAGGTGTAGAATGTCGAGAGAAAAATTGTTCCGTGCACACCATGCTTGCACCATACATTCGTGCGACGAAGGATTTCTGCCTTTTGGTCACGTGATTGAAGTCACTAGTAACAATACATATGAGGTATTGCTGCCTCACCAGGACTTATTATAACAAAGAAATGTCATTCGTTAAAACGTTAGATTTTCTTCCTCGTCACGTCATTCACATGTCTCACAGTGTGCATGCTCAGATTCCACTTCTGTAGCTAGGAAAGTCAGCGGGAGATACGGCTAAGTGTACCGTCTAGGTACATGTAGGCAGGGATGGGACACAGCTATTGAAGTCACGTTGAAAAATTGCAGATTACTCTAATTTCAGAAATTTTCGGTGCTCAATATTTTCGGTATGAGGGCAAAAGGCCAGGTGAGGTGAACAGAAATTTTCGGTACAGAGAAGCAGTTCCCTGTTGGATTATGTGTGTTAGTGTTTGTTCGGTGTATTGAAATTTTAGGTATGAAACAGCTCCACCGAAAGTACTGAAAATAAAAGTACACCGAAAATTTGTGAAATTACAGTACTATAAAGTACCGTTGTCCACATGCAATGGTAAAGGATCAGTTTGCGACATCGCCTTCACTGCGGCGTAAGCAGTTGCTTGTGCAAGAATTGATTTGAATCAAGGAATTAATTATGCCTGTTTTGATTCCACTATAAATAAAGTATACAACAAATTTGTGAAGGAGGGAGTAATCTCTGAAAGAGGTACCACACTTGGATGATAAAGAGTGGAGTCCGGTGTCGTGGTTCACACCGAGTCGGAGCAGCAGAAAATTGCACCATGAGACAATGATCTGTTACTGCTGTCACCATTCTAAGGGATTTCCCTCTGAGGCCGCAGTGTGGTCTCGACAACGGACCATAGACATGGCTATAGACTATATAGAGGTTATGCGAAACTGACGTCGTAACGAAGCATCGGCAGATGTCCAGAAGCTGAATGGACTGTAAAACCGGGGCTGAACTTTCCTAGTTTACAGACTATTTACAGTAGATGTTCTTCTCTGTATTGGGTGAAGATTGCAGAAGCGAGAAAAGCACTGGAGAAGCAGGACAGCAGCGCATGCGACCGCGTCGAGTTCAAGATTGTCGATGTTGACCGGGATATACCGTTCCGTGACGGCAGTGTGGACATCATCACGGCAGCTCAGGCACTGCACTGGTTTAATCATGACCAATTCTACAAGCACGTCGATAAGGCACTCAAACCAGGCGGTTTCTTTATGGGCTTTGGCTATGGCAACTGTCAGGTCTTGCACAATGGAGTGCAGGGTCTACTTGGAGAAGTAAGCTTGCTAAGCTTGATGATGACACGTGCCCACACAACATGAAAGTGTTGGGGCCAGGGATCAAGTTGCCCCTCCCCTCCCCCCCCCCCCCCCCGCTTGGTCAGAATTTTGTGTCAACCAAACTTTGTCCAGTATGAGACCTGTCCGTAGATTTCGCCGTATGCATGTTTGTATTCTGTACTTTTTAGGCTATTATTGAGATCTGGGATAATAGACACATGCATTAAAGCTAATAATTCGTTTTTGTTTCCTGTGGTCTGACCTGGCCAGGCCCTAGCGCGCAGGTGTACTAGTACTCTCTTGCAGTACTAGTACTTCAACTACTAGAGTAGCACTTTGCTTGATTCTTGGGCTGATATCAGTGCAGTGGCATGGTAGGGCACTGGCCCGGAAAGACCGGGGTGCTTGGTTTGAATCCCCAGGGTGCTTGGTTCGAATCCCCGGGGTGCTTGGTTCCAATTCCCGGGGTGCTTGGTTTGAATCCCCTGGGTGCTTGGTTCGAATCCTGCCTGGCCCGTGGACCCTTCTTGTGCAATAAAATAATGAATTGCCACACAGCAATTTTTCAGTCAGATTTTAAAATGACTTTGTGCGTGTGCATGTATTGTATGGCGCCTGTGCTTAGTTCTATGGCGGTAAGCTTGGCAAGTACTGGTCACCAGAGAGAAGACACATCGACACACTCTACAATAACATGCCCATGCCGTACAAGCCAGTCGAACGGTGAGTACGAGTAATGCATACAGTC
Source organism: Sycon ciliatum (assembly GCF_964019385.1). Classification (NCBI taxonomy): domain Eukaryota; kingdom Metazoa; phylum Porifera; class Calcarea; order Leucosolenida; family Sycettidae; genus Sycon; species Sycon ciliatum. The sequence continues at coordinate 22,720,551 of NC_088650.1, forward strand.
AGAGCTCCGACGGTGTCACAATGGCTTCACAAGGTCGCTTTGAAATGCATGTACTGCATTGTATCGCCGCTGAACTCAGATCAACCGTGACCTAAATACCAAGCTCTGCGACATGGATAGGCTGACCTGCTGTAGTTTAAAAAAGTGCTGCTGGACAGAAAAATCCATTTTCTAAAAGCACAGCAATGGAAATGACTCCCTGCATGTTGTCTCAGCTGTTGCCATGCTGCATACTCATCACGTGTGTGTGTGTGTGTGTGTATGTGTGTGTGTGTGTGTGTGTGTGTGTGTGTGTGTGTGTGTGTGTGTGTGTGTGTATGTGTGTGTGTGTGTGTGTGTGTGTGTGTGTGTGTGTGTGTGTGTGTGTGTGTGTGTGTGTACTGATGTGTGTGTATGTGTGTGTGTGTGCGTGCGTGTGTGTGTGTGTGTGTGTGTGTGTGTGTGTGTATGTGTGTGTGCGTGTGTGTGTGTACGTATGTGTGTATGTGCGTGTGTGTGTGTGTGTGTGTGCACGCGTGTGTGTATCTGTGCATGCGTGTGTGTGTGTTTCTGTGTGGCTGTACATGTGCGCACGCTCAGGCTATCTCTAGAACTGCAGTACGACGTCACACTGGCCCATCTGATTGGCTACATCAGCAGCTGGTCTGCCTACGCCACCTATTGTCTAGAACATCCTAGCAACACTGTACTGGAGGACTTGGAAAAGCAGTAAGGGAGGAAGGGAGGAAGGGAGGACAATCAACACATGCAGTCCAGGTCTCATTGTTCAACAATGCCTGTATGTGTACAGGACAAATTGATAAAAGCCCATTTGCGCATTGCCGAATATGGAATGTATGAATAATGCATGTGAGTACGCTGGGATCAGGAATGCACTGTTCAACACCCCACACGACCATTCCCAGGTGGCTGTGTGTGTGGAGTGTTTATGGTTCAAATGATGTCATTGTGCAATGGCTTATTCCATGACATCATTTTAATCCAGGTGTTTTGTTTTGTGTGGCTCTACCAACATGTACATACACTGATTTACAAGTACATGTACATGTACTATAATGTCACTCGATTAACCTGATAGAAGGTAGGCTAACTGAGCATCTCCTATCTGGATGTGACTAGTACCTGCACCGAAACAAGTAGTCACCCAACAGAACTGCTAACCATCTCTCAGACGTGTAACCCTACTGAGTGGTGGTCGTGTTGCTCATGTACAGAATGATCGAGGCTATCAAGTCATCCGCCGTCGGCGCTAGCAAGTCCGGTGACAAGCCGACGCAGTCCGAAAACAATGTCAAGGATCATGTGTTGGGTATCCGATTCCCAATCTTCGCTCTCATGTGCCGGAAACCGGACGGCCAATAGTGTGAAGCTTGTGGTGATGTCATCGTGCAGTGTGCAGCAAGGTGAGTTCTGAACTTTGCTGGGAGTGTTTCAAACTAAATCTCGGTATGCTCTACTTGCATTGCGTTGTGCTTGTGTTGCTGGCAACGTACTTCTACAGTTGTGGCTAAAGAAATCCGACCTGCGAGTCAAAAATAGAGTTGCCGTTCCATTTCGATTACATCATAAACGGTCCAAACATCTATCCGAGGGCCACAAGGTAGGGGATGGCCGCATGAGCCTTGGCGTTGATTTCGGTCGGATTTCTATGGACATGATTGTGGTACAGTAAAACTGCTGTCTTAACCTAGATATAACATACTATGGGTTAAAACAGAGAGGTGCTAGGCTGTCCAATAGAGTGCTCAATACCGAAAGGCAGAGCTAGGTCAAACGATTTGTTTTCTGGTGGTCGCTTAGTGCGTGAAACTCGGAGTTGGAACACTTTTTTTCATCCTCTTGTTACTGTTTCATACCATGGGTTATATAAAGTACATGTACTATTTTTCGACGACCCTTCATTATGCGATACTGTCCTACCCGTTTGACGTTGGATATGCAGTACTTTGGCTGTAAAGTAAGGTCCCTGGCAGGCCCGGCGGAACCGGTCCGGCTGGTCTGGCCATGGCCGGACCAACTTGTTGGCCATCGACGTGTGTTTACTGCCGAGGTGGTTATGTGTATACCCTCCATATCATACACAAACTGTATGAAAGACTAGGGTAGGGCCGGACCAATCCAAAACTGCTTCCACCGGTCCTGCCTGGAGGTACGTTATACTGAAGTTGGATGTACAGGTATTTATTGCCTGTGCGACTGCATTGTGTTTTCCTGTTGCACAGACTGGCCATACGTGTGCAGTGCAGGAACATGCTCTCGCTCTCTCTCTCCCTCTCCCTCTCTCATTGCCGACGGACTGGCTCGGTTCATTCAGGGATGGGCACAAGACTAGCTGGTAATGGTGTTACTCTCTGAGTTGTGTTACTTGTACATGTACTACATGTGCCTGACAGCTGCGGAGATGGACGGGTGGAGTAACGGTCTTCCAGGCCATTGAAGCTATATTAGCTCCAATCCACGTAACGCAACCGACCGCCGCCTATCTTATACTTGCCCGCTCGGTAGTTCAACAAATGGCCAAACCCGACATTGCAAGCGGACATAGAGCAGCTCAGTTCACCCAATGTAGGAATGATATCCCAAATTGGCAGCTGACAAAGAGTATAGGAGTGACGACACGGTGTAACTGGCTCACCACTACGGGTTCGGCACCAGCTCTTGAACTGCCCTGGATAATGATTTTCCAGTTGCATTGTGTGAGACAGCTGGAACACTGACCCATACCGACCTTCTCGTTGCTCCGAGTCACTGACTGCATGATCATGGTTGCCAGCATTTTTCATAACCAGAGCCATCAGCAGCAAAGAAATTCAAAAACTACTAGCAAGGAATGAAGAAAATGAAATACCTTTGACTTGACATTGGATACTGAAGATATTTTTAATGGGGATGACTTTTCAAACCGTGAACACAATCTCCTAGTTGCTGGCAGCTAGCTTCTGTTTACTTCCCGGTGAATTTTATCAATTCTCTTCTGCATTTATGTCATACAGAGCAAGTAGCAAGTAGTGGAACGGCTGCTTGAATTAAAACTGTGGTGACTGTACCAACTTGTTTTTGAATGCATGCACATACACATAGGCCTAACTATAGCTATAAGAGTCCAGTGATTTGCGGAGAGTATGGAGTACTAGTAGATGCCTGGGTAAGGCTGAGTTACAGAGAAACGCTTCACAAAAGCGACTAGGCAGACCCCGGTGGGTGACATCAGCATGTACATGTGCATGTGTAGGTGACTAGGCGGTGGGTGACATCCCACTTGAATGCCATGCAGCCTTGCTAAAGTTGCCCAACTTTTAAGACTAACTTTGAGCGTATGCTGGCATGCATGCAGCTATAACCTGAGACTGGGTGGTCTGACTAACCAATCAATGACTTGCTACCATAGCACTAGTACACACTCATAGCAACATGGCCGTGACTAGGCTGCATACGTGTAGTGGTGTGCTGCAAGTCAACAACAGTTTTTTCATACGGATCTAACTTTCATAGGCAGCTGGAACTTTTTCCAAGTAAGTTGAATGGCCGGGCTTTTAAACATTTTGCAACCGTGACTGAAATTCATGAGTTACTCGCACCAGTACTTCTCATAGCTGTCCCAAGCCAACTTTTGTAGAAACGAAAATTTCCTGCGTATAAATTGAGGGTTCAAGCCTGAGGTACATGTAGTTTTGCAAGCAGGATATTCTACTTCCATTGTGGGCGCAGGTGGGAGTGAAATCCGTCCTCCCCCGCCTGGCTGGTGTACACAGTCTTGGGGCATTGAATGGTGACGTACATGTACTAAAACCAGTTGCCCCAGCAACACTGGAAGTGTACACACAGATCCCGATTTCACAGCTGCAATCATGCAGCTGTACTTGGCACTCGGATATTTTCACATTGTCAAGCTCCTTCAGTAAAACCCTGTACTTGGCAATGTGTTGTGGAGTGGGTGTGCAGCTCATGTAAAATTAAGGATGGTGCACTCGCGGCTGAGCTGCAGAGCATGCTCGCTCACTCAAGTCTCATACTTCCAAGTACTTGTGTAAGTAACCACTCGTAGTATGTCATAGCTGATACTCTAATGTCTGTAAGAATACCGCCACTGTCCTGCATGGGCTTGAACTGTTGAGACGGTCACGGCTGTCCCGTGCATGCGATCAGTGGCCATCCAAAATGGCGTCCAGAAATTTGAATTTTCAAATCTGGTACGTCCGTCGTACCTGAAAAATAGCATCGTTTTAGAGTATTTCGATTGCTTTCAGACCCGTTTTCAGCGTTAATCGTAACTTTCCCGCAGAAAAAATTGGTGTTTGGGCGAGGAGAAAGAACGGCCTTCTTCCTGACATCGCACTCGAGAAAATCCGAAAGTGTTCCGTCTTTCTTGAGGTCGCGCATGGCGGAAATGTAGTTCCACGAAGATGTTGTGATTGTCTACAATACCGACGTCTCTGTAGACCTTCGTGGAGTTTTCTGAGCCTGCTGGGCAGTTTTGTAGGCTGCTCCTGGCCTTTTTTAGCCCCTTTGTTCATGACTTGTTGAGTCCCACGCAGCGGAACTTGGTCCCGTGCGATATCTTTAGTGGGCAGTCATGGACGAACATTTGTCCATTTTGGACTCAGTATGTCGTGTTGGTGGTGCCAAGTTCACTAATCTAGGCCACAGCATGCGCTATAGCACTCAGCAATATAAAGAGCAATTAAAACAAGTTCACCAGATCGACATCACAGAAGACAAACCTGATACACACCCTAAATACATATGTTCGCTATGCCAACGTGCACTGGCAAGGAATGCATCTGGCACACAGCATTGTGGAGGTGGTTGTGGGTCACCAGTCACATGGGAAGGTCACAAACGTGCTGGTTGCACTGTCTGTAAGTTGTATCAACAACGCTCAAAGGGTGGAAGGCCGCCGAAGAAAAAGACCAAATTGCGCGGCGGAGCCTTACCAGACACGGGAACCAGCCAGGCTACGGCAGTACCAACGCAGGTAAGTGTGGTCAAATTTGGATGTGCAAAAAGCAACATGTCAGAGCCTAATCATGGATGTAATGCTTTTTATATTAATTCTCTGTCTTCATAACAGGTCCCAGCCCCAGCCGCGGGGATCGAGACTCGCACCGTCGAACAGCCGGCATCATTAACGCGTGGTGCAGCTACAGCTGAACAGACTACCAGTGCCGAACAGTCTGTATCACAATCACAGAACACAACAGCAGCCACACCAGCTCCCTGTGCGCAGCAGTCCGTATCGGCTACGCCCAGTACAACCGTTGTCGGTGAAACAACAGCAGACACTCAGGTATACAAGCAGAAATTGATGAAACAAAATTGGGAATGAACACACATGCGCGCACACACACACACACACACACACACACACACATGCGTGCACACACACACACGCACACACATGCAAACACGAACACACACAACACAGTGTTCAACGGCAGCAGACATACATCAAAATCAATGCTTGTAGGCACCTATACAAAAGAAGTGAATTCAGTCGAGTCCTACGCATGCAGATAACCATTCTCAGCAGTAGTATGGTACAGCATTCCATGAAACACAACTGTGTATACTACTATTATATCTGTGCAGATCTTTGAAACGGCCACGGCAAGCAGTACCTCACAGCAGCAGCTGCCAGCACCACATGAGCCCGAGATATCTATCGACAAACGCGCATCAGTATCCACACAGGTGCGTATCTCTGTTATAGAGCAGTCTGTGTATCCAATCCAACCAGGTCTTAAAACTAAAACAGCAATTGTCAGATTAGATAGTGGAGATATTACAGAAAAGAAATGAGCTTCGCAATGGACTGAATATAAAGAAAGGGAATGATAGAGCAAAATGGACTGCATGTGGCAAAATTCCTTGCCAACCACAGTAGTCAACAGCGTGGTGGTTCTACTTGTTTATTGGCGTCGTTGCAGGTGTCTACACCACTAACCCAGCAAGGACTGACACGTCCGGTCACCAAATCGGCTACAATCGCTCAAGTCCTGGACGCATCACCATCCAAGCTCCGCGGTGATACTGCTGACAGGCTGCTTGGCCACCTGGTTTCCGCTCGTTCTGACTCAGGGAAGCTGGAGGTGAAGCAAAGTGAGCGTGGCAGACCGCAGGTATATCAAAGGCTTACATTCGCTGACACATCCTCCGAGGCAGCCAGTGAACGTACGAAGAGACGGCGAACAGCAGAACTGAGGTCGCTCACTGAGTCTGTATGTGGTGGAAGTGCCGGCGCCAGTGCCCAGACTGTAGCAATTCTTCGCAGGATGAGCAGCGACGAGCAGATGGATCTCCTCAGAGAGGCTGGGTTGGCACCACATTCGCCCGAGGCTGGAATTGGCTTGGCCATCAAAGCCGACCTCATGCTCCCGTGGAATCAACTCAGGAAGCTGCGGCAATGGCTTAAGCAGTGTGGAGTGAAGTTCGAGTCAGAACGCAAGATGCGAACAACACTAGCAGCAGCCCTTCCACCCTACACGGCCAAGGACGTGCCAATGGTGGTGAAAAAGCAGATCGCGCTGGCACCGGTGGTGTACATGCCCAGCTTGGAGGTAGTCATCAACCACTACCTCCAGCTATACAAGGATCGTGGGCTACTGACATGGCACGATGGTGCAATACCGGAGAGCGAGGTTTGGATAAAGCTGGGCGGGGACCATGGCGGTGACTCGTTCAAGTTCTCCATGCAAGTAGCCAACCTGCAGCACCCCAACTCGCCGGACAACACCGTACCGCTGTGTGTATTCCACGCAAAGGACACGCCAGCGAATCTGGAAACTGCACTTGGTATGTACCGCGATGACGTCTTGCACCTTATCTCACATGGCAAATGGGAGGGGAAGCGGCTCGTCCTCTTCATCTTCGGAGACTACGAGTTTCAGTGTAGTATGTACGGGTTGTCGGGACCAAGTGGCCTACGTCCGTGCTTACATTGCCACTGCAAGAAGAAATCTATGGAGACGCCAGTATTGCAGAGAGAGCCTGAGGACAGTGTACCCCGCTCCCTGGCCACCCTCAGTAGCAACCTGCTGGAATTCATCGCAGACGGGGAGAGATTACCAAACGCCAAGTTACACAACAACGTCATTCGTCCGGCAATCCTTCCTGTGCCACTACCCAACGTCATCGTGCCAGTCCTCCACCTGGACTTGGGCATATTTGCCTGGATGTTCGATGCAATGCTGAAGGATCTGCGTGAGCTGGACAAGCTCTTGGCCAGCAAGGCCCAGTCTGCTGCTGGAGATAGCGACGCTTTCGGACGGCTATCTGGCCTCTATCGCGACCATCACGACGCAGAAGAGCAGATAGCAGCAGCGTCGGAACAGGCCTCTGGTTACCAGCAGCAGCTGAACTACGTAGCACTGCATGCCCACAACCAGGGTGTTACTGGCGGTAACTTAGAGTTCGTGTGTGAGCAGATCAGAGCGGAGTGGCAGAAGGCCAATGACACAGTCGTGGAGATGACAAAGGCAAAGGAGGGCATCTCGCAGCAGATACTTGCCGCAACTGCTGAAAAAGACATATGTGGGCCTTGTGAATCGGCAGTCGAACCTGTGCTGCAATCCCACAACATCAAGCGCCAGGTGTACCACGGAGGTGCATTTATCGGAAACCACGTGCACCGCGCACTTCAGCCCGCTGTCCTGCAGTCGATTGCTGCTGCTCCCATCTCAGTAATTCAGGAACGCTGTCCCGACCTGATGGATGATGCCAGCGTTGTCCAGTTGCGTTACATGAAGCTGCTGGACGAGTACAGGAAGTGTACTTCTGCCTTTGGCCATTGCAGGAAGGTAAACATAACTCAATATAACTATTTATTCCCTGGGAGCTTTTTCGTCTGTTCCAAGCCATCAAATTCCATTATCCACATGATTCCACTTTCGATGCAGGTACTCTGAATTTGATTATGAATATTTGATCCAGAGCTGATATTTAATATGTGCTGTTTATTCCAGGTCACACGAGCAGAGGTTGAAGAGCTGGAATCCAACATCAGGACCTTCCTCAAGTCAGCACGGAAGGAGGTGGTCGATCGAGGGCTTGGCCACATAACGCCGAAGCTTCATCTTCTGGAGAGCCACACCGCTCCGGCAATGGAGAGGCTCGGAGTAGGGCTCGGTTTGCTGGCCGAGCAAGGAGCAGAGAGCATCCATGCAGAGTTTAACACTCTTGAGCGAAGATACCGCCAGATTCCTGCTCTTCTGCAGAGGCTGAAAGCTATGGCTGAGCAGCATCTGTCCCGAACCTTGCCTCAAGCCATTCACCGTCCCACGACAAAACGTCGCCAGTCGACATGATCTCTGGCAAGTATCGTGAGTAACCAACTTTATTTGCTCTCTCTCTCTCTCTCCTGAACTCGAGTGGATTTCTTTTTCTGCGGCGCAACTCTTCATAGGAATGTACTCGGGTGTGCAGTCTCTCTACCTACTGTTTGCTTTCTTCATCTTTCTGCTCTACAGGCACACAGCTACTTGACCACTTGCCTCGTCATCGAGATCGCGATGCACCGTCAATACTCAACAAAGAACTGAACAAGAACTTCTTGAAGAAAGCTTTGTTGTTTGAACGAACAACAACTGACTTGAACTTTTTTTAGTTGAAGTTTCCAGCTCGCGCTGCTTTGATCTATTTGGGTTTTACCTGCTTTGCCGTATGTTTTTATCATTATTCCCTCTGTTTTCTAATAATTCCACTGGTATTGGCAATTTCCTGTGTAAAATCGCATAAACGCGATTTTCGACAAAAATCGCCGCCATATTGTTAGATGGCCGCGTACGAACAGCCGTGCGGTGAAGGCTGGAGTAAAACTAACATGACAGCAGCCAGGATCATAAGGATATCGATACTAGATCAGGAATAGACCACCCGCCTGCTGGCGGTCCTGTTGTCTTTAACCCAAGAGGGCGCAAGTGGGAACTTGAAAGACAATCAATTTTTAGGAACACCTCTGTGAAATCAGCTGTTCCGTTAGGTAGTGCCATACATCATGGTCATTCCCAAGACAAGAGTACACAATCATGTAACCATGTTCTCTTGCCATTACTCATTACTGGCATGCATGTTGACAAGCCCTTGCGGCACATTACGCTTGACTTGATGTATGATAATGACAGCATATCACAAGGGGGAGGACATAAAAGTCATAATGCATTGGAAACAGTATTGCTGACTGTCACCAGAGTCTCCCCTTGTGTCATAATACCATGACTTGATGGTAATGTATCAGTGTACAACATGTATTAGTCCAATTCTTCTCTAGTATCAGTCTATGTGATGTCATACGAGATTATGCATGTTTGTAACCTGTTTCTGCATAGCATGAACTCCATTTCAACGTGATAGATATGGCTGACAGTCTAGTCGGTACTCTTGCCACAGACAGTCTCCTGATGTCCCAGTTTGAACATGATGATTCATGACACATGATGGGAGGTAGTACGTTTGCCTTGTCATTGCCTTCCCAGCTCCTTGTCAATGACATTATGTCATTGGTATCTTGACATCCTGAGACGCCCATCCCCCTGATCCAAGGGGGTTAGGGCACGGCCGTCCCTCCCAAGTGCAAGCCCTTGCATGCACTATGTACTAGTGCCTGGTGAGCGGTGACGCGAGCGCAAGGCCAAGGATACTACTATTACTACAACACCGGGCGCATGACTGGATGTACGATAAAGGAGAACCCGTCACCCCTGTCTAGATCTACCGACGTCCGTGCTATGCAGTTATCACCAGTAATACAGTATGTTACTCTCGGCCGGGGGGGGGGGGGGGCGGCGGGAAACAGAGAACAGAGCATGCGGTTTTTATGAAAACTTGTACTGGAAATTGGCAAAATACCCGTTTTCCGGAGCAAAATATCGGATTTCTAGTGCTACGCCTGGAAGAAATGCAAATCGTAGCACAGAGTCAGTAGATTCGCACAGGTATGTGCCAGGACTCGTATAAACCCTGGTTGACTCCCGATCCCTGGTAAGTGGTATGCACCGCGCGCTATCGCGATATCGGTACATACCGCGGTTGGTGACAGCACTGCAGTGAGCGCACGCAGTGCAGTGCAGTCACGATCACAGCACTAGCAGTGCAGTGGCGCACTGCACTGGCAGTAGAGTCTGTATACCTGGTATACGGGGGTGACTGGGACTTGGCCAAGTCTTGGGAGTCTGGGACTGGGAGTCTGTACCGTAGATCTACGATCACGAGCACTCTGGACTGTAGAGTGTAGTACATGTATCACGCTCTGTACTGTGTGGTGTACTGTGTGGTGTAGTACAGTGTACGCAACGCTTGTTCTCTGATGAGTGATCTCTCCCTGCCTTTGCCGCACAGCTAGCTAGCTATGATGTACTGGAGTGCATGCAGTGGGAGAAGTAAAAGTTACAGTTCATGCAGAGTTCTTTGTTTCAACTAATAAAGTTACTTCAGTCTCAACTACTTCTCTTTAGTTTTTTTTTGTCAGCACCTCTCTTGTTTCTACCGTCATTCTTTATTACTAGTTTCCTGAAGTGTAAGCCTTTGCCATAACTAGCTAGCAAAATTTAGTAGTCAAAGAGAGGCATTTGGCCACCTCCTCAGCTCGGCACACGTTCGCATTACTTTTATCTGTCCATGGATCACTTATATCTGAAGCTACCAACAAGTTAGGTACATACACAAGGAAATAGTTTCAGGGACTATAATTCGTTCCAGGTGGAGAAGGACTCTGGAGACATTGGTCGACGGTGGCCACGGCACAGACAGACTTGCTGCATCTAAAGCGAAAGGGAGAGTGGACCCTTGCCTGCAAGATTATAATTTATAGCCCTGGCCCGCCATGTCCTTGGAGGATCCTTACTTCGTCGTCAGAAAGTGAGTGTGCCTGTGCCCAACACTTTGAGTGGCGTTTATTGTGTCCGCTTTCCATCTGTGGTTGTGTGGTACTGTCTCCATGAGCTTGATTCTCTGCTCGCCCAAAGTACACAGTATAATGGTCAATTTGTTCGCGAAACATGTTCTGTAACATATCTTCACAATCATTGAGTGCTAGAATGATTGTTTTGTTCTGTATACTCGTTTCGTTGCCTCGGCCTGACTCAAGCGCAGTTTCCTTGATCTTCCTGTGCATCCTGTTTTCTCTCTTCGTGGCAGCCTGCTTCCCTCTTCAGCTTCTCGTAGCCGATGTGCGCGTGCCTTTGTGTCCACTTTTGTGTTTTGGACCAGTCGTGTGTATGTGTAGAGAAAGAACATTTTGGCCAGTGAAAGAACATTTCAGTACGGATTGTACTATAGTTTGAGGTGTCCATAGGGTGTAGCACATTGTAGTTTTCTACAAGACTTGTAGTAATTAACTGTTAGTTGTATTGGTCGTGACGAAATCGATCGTACTGTAGTACAGTAGAGGATTATTTCCAACAGTGTCAACTATTGCTGAAGTGTTGGCTATGGCTTTTGACTTTTGAGCCGCTTTGATTGCACGTAGCGTAGACAGACGTCCCAATATGGTTACTAGTAGTACCTCATGCACCTGCAGCGTCACTGTGTGCCTCGGGGATTTCCGAGAAACCCCTACAGGGAGCCTTCGCTAAAAATATAAATGGGCACACGCACTGCAATGCACAGCAGCAGTGTTTCCTTTCCTAAAAATAATTAATTACACCTGCTTTGTCCGTTTGGGCTTTGACAGTCAACCATTCAGTACTTCCTGAATGCTGGGTGTCGGTAAGCGACAGACTTTTTTTTCCTGTTTTGTGCTACGTTGTAGCTGTGTTGTCATTTGTACAAACTGTAGCCTAGGAAAGTGATTTCTGAAGCTTTACAAGTTTACCCGGTTTACATACCAGTAAAAAATGTACTAGTTCATGCATGTCTGCTCTCATGTCAGATGAACCTACTGTAAGTCTTCAAATTTTCGGCACATTCAATTTTCGGCCTCCCAGGGCTAAAAAAAACCCTTTCGGCAGCATCAAATTTTCGGCCTGTACTGCTGCAGCCTGTATACACTGTCACACTGAACATTGGGAAACAAGATTTCGGCCGCAACAAATTTTCGGCCAAACATGACCAGGCCGAAAATAGCCGAAAATAAATATGCGCCGAATATTTGTTGACTTAGGGTGCGTTCTTAATTCTCTAGCTTCTCGGAGAAGAAGAAAAGAGAAGTCGAAGAAACTGGTTTAATTCAAGAACGGGTCTCGAAGAGTTCAGAGATATTTTGCACATGTGAAGAAATATGAAGCGCCAAAGGCCACGAATGTAGCACTCATTGTGCGTATGCAAAAAGGGAAATGCGTACACTCATGATCAACACATGCTTTTAGCTGTAGTTCGCATGCGCTGATCCCAAACCGCGGGAATCAGGCATACCTCGGATATCCGGACCCCGAAGTTATGGCCACTTTGGTCTACCGGCCACCCTTTATCTTTTGTCACTTTTTGTGGAAATAGTGACGTCGTATGCCATATCTATGACCTTTCCCAATCAAGATGTATGTGACTCAGAGTTACGAGCAGTGCCCCTTTGGGCGAGTTACAGTGAAAATGGTACTAATCTTTTGTCACTTTTTGTGGAAATAGTGACGTCGTATGCCATATCTATGACCTTTCCCAATCAAGATGTATGTGACTCAGAGTTACGAGCAGTGCCCGCCCGGATAAACGAGGTATGAGTGTAATGGTGGGGATCAAAACGCAGCAAATTCTTTTCCGTTGTACACCAAACCGCTGGCCAAGGTGGAAGAATTTGAAAACGGAAATGTTCTACAGGATAAATTTGGATGTGTGAACAGTCGAAAAGGTGTGCTGGGCCTCCGTACCGTCGTGTTTGTATTGTTTTCGTCATGTGAAGAGTGTTGTCGTATGGAGTGTTTTCAACTATTGCTTGACTCTGATTGGTGCTTTCACGACAACGCTGCTCGCATAACAAACTTTGCAGATCCTTCTTTCCCGTGTAGACGCGCGAAATCCATGCAAACAAAGACCAACCTGGATCAGCTCGGATTGTGTACACAGAAATGCGACCCTGAAGAAGTACGGGATCGAAAACTGGCCGTGCATTGTATAAACGCAGCCAGAATGCCATTTGAAATTAACAATCTCGGGATTTTGGTGGTTAGCGATGTGAAATGTTAACGAATTCTGGCTGTCAAAATCGACATATGAATATGTACATGGTCTTTGCAGATAACAAATTCAGAATTTAAAGAATTATTTTGTTACATTTAAATGCTCAATGCTCGTTGATAAAATCGGTCTTACAATATGCTGATATTCAGTATACTACCTGACGCTTTGAATGCACATTGCTTTTACTTAGTGGATCTAAATGATGTCTGGAGATCTTCCATCAGCAGGGGCTGGTAGCTCTTGCGACTGTATTTCACCTGACCAGAGCCCAGCCAGATCTAACAGGCCTTAGGCATATCATGTGCTGGATAAGGCTAGTCAAAAAAAGTCACCAAACAAGACCGGAATATAATATATATGCTTGTGTTAGCGAATACTTGCTTTTTGTCTGGTCTGGAATCCGTGTTTGTTTGTGGGTTGTTTTGCTGTAAGTGTTAATTTTATGGTTCCCATGTGTGTGTGTATGTGCGTGCACATGGATGATTTGCTGTTTGCAGTGAAGTACAAGGTGCACTTGGCGAGTCGCAGCAGTCATATAGGCGATGGCAAGAACTCTACGCAAACAAGACCACCCAGGGAGGACAGGAGTACGAATGGTTAAAAAACAAGCTCCTGAACTCACTGAAGTCAATTGACTGGGATCTCGAGGACCTGTCTGAGACGATTAGTGTCGTGGAGTCTAATCCGGCCAAGTTTCGGCTTACGGAACAAGAAATCAATGAGCGCAAGAATTTTATCTACAGTTCCAAAGATGCGGTAAAAAAGATCAAGGACCATATTGGGAGCGCAGAAGTACGGACACAGGAGGAGACTGTGTCGCGTGACAAGCTCGTTGGTGCTGTGCAGCCGAAGACGAAGGGGAAGTATGCCAAGCTGGATAATGAACTGGAGAGCGCCAACTCGCAATTCATTGCAGACCAGCAGCAGCAACAGCAGGTCAGTTGAGCTTGTTAGCATTTTCTTGGCCGGGGTAAATTAAAATATCATTAATTTTTCAAACACATGTACCATATTTGCCGGAGTATAACGCGCACCTTACATAATAATGCGCACCCCCTTTTTTTTAAGGAACGCTTTGGCAATTCAAGTTATTGATGTGTGCATTTGTATAATGCATGTGCTACCGATGGGGTCTCATACCCATCATCCATTAGCAGTGTAGCTGGCAGTAGACACTAGAAATGCACACGTAATTATGGCTTGCGCCAGGTCAGAGTTGGCAAACTTCGCAACAGTTTGATGCATTGCACTACTTTTTGAAGTAAATGCGATTTCTTATTTGGAGCAGAATGTGTACCTGCGATTTGGGGCCTGAAATAGTGCATCTAAAGTGCACACTATACTCTGGCAAATACAGTACTTGTATGTGTATGCCCTGGGTAATATAGGTGATGGTATGTCCTCCCCTTCACCTGGATACTCACTTTTCCCCTCAGTCTAAGATAAAGTAGACTTGACTATCATTCTGAGTGTCTTTGGCCTGCTGCTGTTACTTGCCACACATCCTGAAGGATAGAGCACTTCTTTGCTCAACGGTGCATGACATTGGTACTGCAGTGGGTGTAGGGTAGTACAATGATGTAGCTGCTCTGCTATGGCACAGCAAGAGCATTCTGTGCTTTGTTCTTGATGGAGGGGCTACAACTGTTGTATGACAGTCAATAAGTGCTCAGACAGTCGGAGGATTTTGTTTTAGCCCAGCACTGAAGGGCTACTCCCTTGCAGATTCAAGCTTTTTTCATGTGTGACATACTGTAGTTCTCAAAGGGTAAGCAGCAGCTGTGTCAGTATCTACAACTTGGAGTCATGGTGTGTGACGTCGACCAGAGAGCGCGTTTGGTGGAGGTGGAATTACTTTACATACTGTAGTGGCAAGTCGAACCCCGAGCTCATGAATAAATCCTCTCTGGGGCTCTGCTGGAGTCTCCGTTAGAATAGCCGTGTATTCACAACAAGTCCATGTTTCTGTGTGCTTGTTTTCAGATGGAAGTGGCAGCACAAGATGTGCAGTTGGAAATGGTTGGCCAATCTATGAAAGTCCTGAAGAACATGGGTCAGGAAATGAACTCAGAGCTGCAAGTTCAAAACCAGTAAGTGGATATTTCTGACATATTGTTCAGTGTGAACAATCTTTGCACGAATTGCACTTCCATCTGTGCACTTTTGAACGTCAACAAGAGTTCATACCCCCCCCCCCCAGAGTGTGCAACTCCACTATGGGTGCTGCCCCGGCAGAATTTCAAACTGACGTCATGTTTATGATGCGATGCGCATTGTACACATATAATGAGACATGTCCTGGACCTGTGGTGGGCAAATCCGGCTTGATCTTGTACAAGGAAACATGTGTGATGCGCTGCCACTCCATACAACTATCGTTAATCACTCGTGCGAAGACAATTGCGTCATAAAAAAACGACGTCAACTTGAAATTCTGCCGGACAGTACGGTTTGTGGGATTTGCACACTCTTGACGTCGATCAGTGTGACAGACTCTTAATTTAATGTCTTGAACTAGCCGTAAAATTCGTAATTTGTGCACCCTCAGCATACATAGGCGTGAAGTGGGTCCACGGCTTTTCCCTCAATGGACCCAAATGTGTTGGAAAACGTGACGCATGGAATAAGTGCGTGCTTGCTGTTTTGTTCTTGTCTGTTGTTTTTTTCCTCATTTTCTTCGCGTATTTTATTTTGATTCCGTCTTGTCACATCCATCGCTACTACCATGCTCGTGCTGTTGGGTCTGTGTAGTTCATAGCTGTGTGGTGTAGACCGGGCTGAATAGTGGCGGTCACTCCTTCAGCCTTGCAAGCTGTTGAATGGTGCAATTATCCCTGCGCAAGTTGCTATGGCTTCTGCTGTAGCATCGCTATCATCGCCTCTGGTGATGGGCGTCAAATGGTAAAAAAAATGGTGTAGTTCATCCCTGAATTTCTGTGTTGGGTTTTGCCGCTTGCCCTTTCAGGATGCTGGATGAGTTTGTGGGTGAAGTTGACCAGACACAGTCTCGCTTGGACTGGACTCTTCTCCGCCTGGAGAAAGTGATGCGTCTGACCACTGATAGACGGCAGATGTGCATCATATTCGCCCTCCTTGTTATGCTCGTAGTCATTGTTCTGCTGTTCGCGTTCACTCTGTAAATATCATAATCCTTTAGAGAGTCCTTCTTGCTCACTGCTGTGTATATAGCGCTGACTGTACATATACTCTCTGATGCTCCTTCTGAGCAGCAGTCTTTACCATGATGTCCAATCTTATTTATGCTGCTCTATCCGTACAATTCTGAGTCTTTATGGTAACATTGACGCTGTAACTTGACTATTCTTCTCGTGTTTGTGAAGCTTGAGACAGTGCTGTCATTTCGTTTATGCCAGGATGACGATTGCTGCTACTTATACCGCTTACTCCCAGATGCACATACGCCCCGCTTGATCTATTTTACTGCTTTCCCAAGCCAAACGTCCCGGTGGTGGTGGCACCATGTTGAGCACTACTAATATTCAGCCATATTAATTTAGTTGACACACGCCGCTCGTGATAGGACGAGTGCGTGTATGCACTGCTTACACACTATTTGTAGTATTCTATAATTATCTTTTTAGATGACCGGTCCTACTTGATCATTGGTGTCGTCGTATGTCTCTCAAACACAGTAAAGTGCTTTTCACCAAATTCTGAAATTCTAGTTTTTTTTAGGATACATGGACCAAATTGAGTTCATAGTTGCACTATAGTCTGTTTATTTTTTTTAGTCTCATTTTTTCAATTAGACGTACTCTTGCTTGTACTTGGTGTTGATAAACAAAGGAACGTTAATGCCAGATTTACTCGTTTTGACTCTGAAATGCAATGCGATGCGTTTGTGTGATGTATGTGCATGTTGGAACTCATTTCCATTCACCTTTTCGTGCTTTTGATGATGATGACCTGGGCGAAACGCTAGTTATCTTCCTTTCCAGAGCTGAGTGTCCTGCACCACTTCCACTGTGTATGTCTGTCGCAGCATTCATCACACATAAACTGCTCAGATTTGAAATGTCTGTAGTGACATTGGGATTGTAAATTGCATGTGTAGGTAAGGGAGGCCCAAGTTGCCTGGCATGTTCTTAGATTTTCAAAACTCCGAACAAAATGTGCCTGGCAGTATATAACTTATACCGTCAACTTCGCTAATAACGACAATTCGCGAATAACGACAGAATTTTCATGCCCAGAGCAAAGTCCCATCCAACTGTAACACATAATTATAATAATTTTAATGAGACTTTGGGTATACCGACACTTCGCGAATAACGACACTTTTCTGATGCCCCGCCGAGTGTCGTTCTAAGCGAAGGTGACTGTACCGGTATAATAACTATCAGTAAGTTCAGCTTTTCAGTCACATGTACTTTTCTGAGTTGACAATTCATTTTAGTTTGCACCTGACTATAATCTTTAGTCTTTCATGGTGTCAGTCAGAACTTGAGTGGAGCAATGCCTCATTGCAGCATGTCCCCACCGCCACACTTCCACTGTCGCTGGTAATTAAAACAGTTGTGATAACACAAATGCTAGATGACCATGGAATACCGTAGAAAACGAGAGCATGCATATTGGTCACAGCTAACTTTCAGGCACGAACCAATTTTCGGACCTATAAAGCAATTTACTAGTAGTGGAGAAGTTATTTTTCTCTAGTGAATGTCATCATAGTTATAGGATGAACATGCACATGCGCATGACATGATGCTGCTTTTTGCATGCACAAACCATATCGGCAGTATGTTTATTCACCTCTATTGGGCTATTTTTAAAGCTTGACTTCAACAGACAGAGTCAAAAGGATGAAGGGGTGTTTAATAATTATTCCAAGCATGTGCGTGATACCGGTAGTACAGTCAGATCTCGCTTGTCCGGTCCTCTTTTATCCGGATCCCTCACCATCCGGAAGAAAGTCGTTGGTTACCGATTTACAGCATATGCCATGCATACATACAGTATGTGTGTTTGATTATCCGGTTCCCTCGCCTATCCGGATACTGTATTTTTTGTGGAAAACGGATGTGAATATCAGAGTCCGCAGTTACAGTAGTTTGTTATGTACTCTTGATATAACATTATTACCGCATTTATGTGTATATAATTGTACATGTATAGTTGTAGTTGCCGTATATGCACTGGGCATACATGATAATTATAATACTACATGCAAGAGTAAAGAAGCTCCTGGGAACTTATAATAACACTCCTGGTATCGGCAAATATAACAATGTTATATATTATGGAACGTACACATGCATGGAGAACAAATCTTCCAGGATCGATCGAGCCAACCCTAGAATTCAAAGGCATCGGCCAGTCCAGGTACACGTCTTCTATGCACCAACTCAACTGAAACAATAGGACAGGTTTTAACAGTATGATTAAGCGTGCAGTTTACGAATGACTTTCACTGTAGTTATCAATCCAGGACTCATGCGGTACTCAAATCACGAAAATAATAGTTAGCATATGTACAGCTCTAGCACTGAAGAAAACTCGAGGAGAGTTGCAATACAAGGCAGCAGATGCAAGCCAGCTGAAAACACTTTCAAAACAGGACAATGTAAACAAACAGAACCTCTACATGATTGGCGAAGACTGCATGTCAAGCCTTGCCCGTCAGGCAAAGCAAGATGACAAACAGTAGCTGTTACTATAAATAGGAAAATGGATTCAATTGAAGGAAAATAAGGAGCGGTAAAGAGAATAGTGGCATATATATACAAATACAACGCTAGCGCAACAGCACTTGTATTCCACGAACGAAGGGGGAGGGGGAACGTGGCTTAGCCTGAAGTGTTCAGTAAATGTCCGCAGATGAGTCACCTTCTACTGCCACTGCAAATCGATTAGTCGGCAAAATACCAAGACATTTCTGAACAACATCAACGGTGATTCGTGTAGCCCCAATTTCAAGACAAAATTTAATCATTTTTTAGAAATTCTTGAGATATTCCTCAGCACAGATACGAGCCCTGGCGTTCACTGTCAGCTTCATCTCACTGATCTCCTTGTCAATGTCCTCCATAAACTGAATGACGAAATCCACCAACTTGTGCTTGTACATCTGCTCGGTGTGGAAGTTGGTGATCAAAAAGCTAATATCATATCCCTCCACAGGCTTTCTTCTGAGAATGAAGAAATTGTCGGCTCGCATCATCATGAAACGCATGAACTTGTGGCATAAGATCTTCTCGATCTCATCAGCCTGCTTGATAGAAATGCTAACACGCATGGAGTTGACAGATCCCTCAACCAGAACCTTCTCCTTCTCATTACGGCTCACAATTACAGGTGTCAACAGAAGTTCTTTACTGCTGCGTACCTCCACTTCGGGTTTGTTGTGTCTTTCTACAATCTGCGATGAGAAATTTTCTAAGCACATCGTAGCCGTGAGCGTCGCACGGACAGCATTCAGGTAAGGCTTTAGCGTGGCTGACATACTGCTAAAAGAAGGAAGAACTTCTTGCACAAAATCAAGGTATTCTCAACGACTACGTCCACCCTGTTGCGTTTTCTCACAAAGCACTACATCAAGGAGATCAAGGCAAGATCAACGCGAAGGCAGCTCTAGCCTCTACTACAACAAACACTGCCGCTCTAGCTAGCTCTGCACTGCAGAGTACTGCAGACGCGAAGCGACATCACGTGACATGCACAGACTCAGTCTGTGCAGTGTGCACTAAATGTGACTAATACTCGTGCTCAGTAGCGCTAGCATTGCGTGATTAGCTAGCACGTCACCTCATGTGACGTCATGACTGTGACAGTGTACGTGTACGAGCGAACGCTCGAGCGCGAGCGCTGGCCACGCCAGTGATCGTGAATGCGCGGCCGCACGGTACGGAAGGTATAAATGCAGCTTCTTTTCTTCAGTTGGGTCAGTTGTGAGAGTACTCCTTTGGGTGTGCTTTAGATATCGCCTTTCTTTGTTTTTATCAACAATCACCCTGCACGTGTATTAGATTGAAAGTTCTCTAGGTAGCTCCAGTTGAAATAAAGCTGATAAAAATTCAGCCTGCTGATTTCGTAGCTTACTGACTCCGGTTGGTGAGCTGGCTCAGCCTCAGGACCTTCAAGCGGCAAACACAACTTTTCACGAACATCCTGCTCTATTATTCAACGATTCATTGTATTGAAATGGCTGCTCAAGCGAGGCAAGTTTGCTACGAATGAATGTAGGAGAATCATGGCAGTTTTGAAAATGTCCAGTATTTACTGTGCGTGCTTTTTGCTCGTGCAGAAGCTCGGCTTCAGGTGGTTCTCGAGGTCTTGTTCAAATCAAATGTCCAAACCACCCGAACGCTGATCTAATTGAAGACTACCGTGCTGGCGATGTGGTGTGCAGGGAATGTGGACTAGTGGTTGGAGACAGGTAACTTCCACTTCTTACAGGCAAATAATAACCATCAAACGTGTAATTTTGTTGTAGCACTATCGCTAAAATGCTATCTGCACTTTTGGAACTGGTTGCTTTTTTTGCTTAGAATGAAACAAAGTAATGATGAACCTATCATCAAGACAAGAGTCCATAAACAAGAGTATGCAACTGTGATCTCTTTTCTATGGGCCAGATGCGCGGCGCGCTGCCTTCATTACATCATTCAGCTGCAGTCCGTGCACTGCGGAAAATCAAACACCGCACTTTCCCTCTGGTTTGAAATGAACTTTCGTACGGAACTGGAGTTCACGCGCCAGAATTTAGAGATCGCGTAGGTACTGGAATGAATCGAGCAAAAACGGATGGGCTCGTACGAGAAATTGTGAGTTTGAATGCATGCTTTCAGAGCGTGATGAAGGCAAGTTACGCAATGAAGGCAGCGCACCGCGCACTGACCCATCACCACAGTTGCATACTCTTGTTTATGCACTCTTGCTATCATGCCTCCCTCAATCTTATGAATAACATATCATGCCAGGATTAATCTGCGGAAAATCAAAATCCTGTGCGCCTTGACACTAAGTGCAGTCAACTACAGTAAATCTGTGTATCGCCTATTAAGTTGGCAGATTATAATTATATTATCACTTCTAGTGATGCCAGTTTCAACTTCATTCTCCTGAACCCCAAAGGAGGACGAAATGTTACGAGTTATGAACTGTCCACCAACGTAACCAGATCTTAAACAGTCAGCGAGTGCGACAAAATGGCACAAAACTGACAAGGAGTACTCTCGCACTCGCTGACTGTATAAGATCTGGTTACGTTGTTGGACAATTAGTCATAGCTCGTAACATTTGTCCTCCTTTTTTCATCATAATTTATTTGGCTCACAATCCGAGTTACACAATGATGCAGTGTGTACAAACACGTCAGATGAAATGGGTGGCGCACATGACCTGCAAATAACCAAAAAGTCCCTTTAAAGCGCCTAGTTCTTCCAGAAAATTTGTACGGATGACATCACAATGACATTGTGCATGTGGTGTATACGACCGTTTTCGACTGTAGCAATTATGACATCAGTCCGTGACATGGGGAAGTCTAGCGGGCTCCAGATACACTTCAACCACTGACTTTCTAGCTTTGTGCTACACAATTCTTATTTCACACCAAATCCATATAGCAAGAAGCTTCATGTTTCTTTAGAACCACAGGAAAGCTCGAACGATCGGCTACACCAGGCTATTGCTGCAATCATCAACATTCAAACTTTACATGTGAACATGTGACTTTAGAGCCTACCCTAGATTGTCGGCAAGGCGCAATAGATAGCAGAAAGTGCCATCTAATTGGATGTGGACATTGTGTAGGCTGTCCCCTTGGAAAAAACGCGATTTCACGGCCGCGGCAAATTTCGCAGAAGTTGCCATCATCCGCGGAAATCACGGAATCCACACTTTTGCCCGCGGAATCTGAATTTTTTAGGGTAAATTACTAAAATTACTACTCAGAAAGCAGCAGAAAACTACTTTGCGACTGTTTGAGCACATTTCTCTTGCCAGTGCAGGTCTCTCCAAGATTCTTCGCTCTTATTCAGTTTGTGACTGCAAAGGATAGTATGAAAAGTGCTCCTTCATGCGACTAATTGTCATATCCTCTACGAGGAGGGTGAAAAACTTGCAGAAAGTGCCGCAGATTTTTGATTTTACCGCAGAAAATGCCGCAGAAAACCCCCCTTTTCCCCGCGGAATTTGCCGCGGAATTTTGAATTCTTCGCCGCGTTTTTCCAAAGGGATAGTGTAGGTTAATACTAGGGCTCAAACGGTTAGTCCGATTAACCGGTTGCAGACCGGTTACGAAGAATTAACGGTTAACCGATAAAGATAACGGTTACGCAGTAACTTTTCAGTCAATTTTTCAAGTACCAGGTCGTTGCAACGTATGCACTTTCGCAGGCTGTCGCACGCGTACGCAATTTCTGGGCTGTAAACTCGGTCGTATCTGGTCTCTTGGTGTGAGAGTATGTATGAATGAGCATGCAAGCGAATGTACATGTGTGCGTTGTACTGAATGGGGTACATTTTTTTGAATGAGTATAGTCAAATATACGGTTAAAAAAGAGTCCCTAGGATTGCCATGGCTTATAGGTTATAACCGTTAAACCGACCGTTAGCTTAGCAGTTAACCGTTAGGGATAAAACCGTGACCGTTTGAGCCCTAGTTAATACCCACCAGCCCCGAGCTTCAATGCGACTACACGGGCACGAAATCCCACAGGGTCTCTTGGGGTGGAACATTTCCTGCTGGGAAATTGGAGCCGCCTCGTGTTTGGAAGGTCAATGCTTCTGTATCATAGGAAGAATGGCATGACTCCAGTTTATTGTTTGCAGCACGCCCGTTTACAGTTTGTTTATTTTATTGTCTTTTTCTATCTAATACATTGAGTTTTCATTCTCTTTGGATCAGGGTTGTGGATGTAGGATCAGAATGGAGAACCTTTTCCAATGAGAAGGCTCAGGGTGATCCGTCTCGTGTTGGTGCTGCCGAGGTGAGGTCCCGTCACTCAATCTCTCTCTCTCTCTCTCTCTCTCTCCCTCTCGTATCTCTCTCGTCTCTCTCTCTCTCGTCTCTCTCTCTCTCTCTCTCTCTCTCTCTCTCTCGTATCTCTCTCGTCTCTCTCTCTCTCTCTCTCTCTCGTATCTCGTCTCTCTCTCTCTCTCTCTCCCTCTCTCTCTCGTATCTCTCTCTCGTATCTCTCTTTTTCTCGTCTCTTCTCTTGGTAGGATCACACATTGCTTTGATGGAAATGCAAGAACAATATAGTTTGCCGTGTGGACTCTACCCAAACGTGACTATGTGCATGAGCATTATGTTCTCTCCCAAGTGATTGTGAATTTGTCATTATTGCTGCCGGATGAGCAATGGTCTGTCGTAAAACTTTCTTTTGCTCTTCTTCAGTTAAGATGGTTAGCCACATACATCCTGTGAAGTATTTGTTCTTAGCTGTGCGTGTGTTTTCTCATGCTTGCATTTCTTTCAGAACCCACTGCTGGATGGCCATGATTTGTCTACATCGATTGGTACCATTCGTGGAGATGATACTTTGCGTAGGCTGCAGAACAGAAATGTACGTACTAGCCCTTTGATGGCGAATGTTTTCAATGAATGGAACGTATGCATCCATTTCCCGCCGTTAGGTTTTGCGGGGCAAGTCCACTACAACCGTACACACTGTAATACCAACTCTGCATAAAAAGGTCATGAACTTTGTATGGTCATACTCATAAATGTACTAGAACGGGGTGTACCTGCCAAAAAGGAAGCAACTTGCCCTGCGAAAAGGTGACGACCATCTTCGATGCATACCTCCTATTGAAGGCCAACTCTACATCTTTACTGTTCCTGCCGGTTGCTGCTCCTGTTGTTTGCTGTTGGAGAGCGGTTTGATAATGGATTCCTTTCATATCCACTTTCTGGACCATTATCGTCCCTTCTGACTGTTCCCTTCTGACTGTTCCAAGGTTGGCTTGTCGGCATGAATGATTTGCTGTGCCCGGCATTACACGCAGGCTTACCATAACTAACAGACTTAGGTTTGTAGGTATTGTGTTGTGCTGTGACAATGCAGTGTTCTTATGATCTGTGCATGGGCTCGTGTGTGTTGATTTGCTCTGCTTTAATTGAGCGTGTCTCTTTCCTCTGACTATCTGCAGCCGTCCGGTCCAGACCGTGCCCTCATGTCTGCATTTAGGGAGATCTCGAACATGGCGGAGCGTCTCAACCTGCCACATTCGATCATGGTGCGTTTATGCCAGGGATGGCGACAGCCCTAACTTGATACCATGCTTTACCTTTTAGTGGTCTTGTAAAGGAAGATCCTTGCATATCGAGCAATTCCTGGATATGATTTGCCTGCCTGTGCACACAAAGGAAGTCCTGTAGCATGGCCTTGCTCTTTTTGCCGAATCTGCGTATTTTCCCTGATCTTGTGCTCTTGCGTTTGTTGTTGTGCTGTAGGACCGGTGCAATGTCCTGTTCAAGCAGGTACATCAAGAGAAGCACTTGAGAGGGCGGACAAACGATGCCATTGCCTCTGCGTGCCTCTTCATTGCATGTCGGCAGGACAACTGTCCACGGACATTCAAGGGTAGGTACTGATTGATGATTCACTCCACGCGATACACCGAAGACCAAAGACAATCAATGTGGCTGTACTGCTACCCCCTTGTTTATATTCAAAGCTCTCCACTGGTAATATCGCTCTGCCTAGAATGAGGAAACTGACCCGAAAAAAAGGGAGAGTGTGTAGGGTTTTTTTCCGAACATTCTGTGCCCCACCCCTGGATCCATCAGTGAATTATGGTACTCAAGATTAGCAACATGATGAGGAGCCATACATGTATCTTATGTTCTTCTTCTGCTGTGCCCGCTCTCGCTGTCTTTGTGTACAGAAATTTGCGCTGTGTCTAAAGTGTCGAAGAAAGAAATTGGCCGATGCTTCAAGCTCATTCTGAGAGCGCTGGAGACTACTGTTGACCCTGCAGGCGCTGGAGACTTCATGGTAATGAATTATTTAGCATATTAAAAGTTGCACTATAACAGCTCTGCATATACATATTCTGTATTCCTGTATGGCTTGTATCTGCACTGCAAGTTCCACCTGCAAGCCATGGGTTAAGGAGGGTTTTGCTGGGTATAACTCCACACGCTCATGCTATTTGATAATTGCTTTTCATCCTTGAGGCTAGTATTAAAGAGAGAAATGTTCTTCAATGCCTGCATTGGTATCGCAGATGAGAGAAGTTTGCTCGAACACTGTGTTTCAGTCTGTTGCTCGTCTGTGTCTTTTTTGTACACTCGTCTGTAGGCTCGTTTCTGCAGCAACTTGGGTCTACCTCTGAAGATCCAGCGGGCTGCCAGTCACATTGCCACTGAGGCCAATCGCCTAGACCTTTGCCCTGGGTAAGTGGGCCAGGATCAGTACTCTAAAACCTGTGTGTTAGGTGCCCACTGTAATACCTCTGTACACCCCTCAGCTATGATTCGGCATATCCTGGGACTTTTCACTCAATATTTCCTCTGCCTCGGGATCCGTTGTATATGCATACGACAAGCTGTGGGCTGTTGTGCGGTACTTTTTTTGCCAATACAGGAAGGTCTATACATCTGTAGCAGCAGCTGCTATCTACATGGCATCACAAGCCTCGGAGACGAAGAAAACACAAAAAGGTAAGGTTTGCTAGCAGCGAGCGGTGTATTACTCCATTGTTTTGCTTTGCATGCTTGGGTGGGTAGCTTGCACAGCATGCACTGGTGTTTCATAGCTTGCACAGTAGGCACAGGTGTTTCGTAGCTGTCCTTTTGAAAGTGTGTGCTAGGACAGTGAAATTCACCCCTTGAATACAATACCACTATGCTGTGCTGCACAGCTTTTGCATTGCACTGTCCTGCGCTAAAATCCTCGTCTTTTCACACGTCCCCGTAAAATAAGTCTTGACAAAATTCACCGCAACGCTCTCGGAAATCTACCGTTTCGGCACTGAAAGCTGCTGTGCATGCGCAGTAATGTCCACAAGCGCCCATGTCACAAAAAACGCCCATCCCCGGCTGGTCCGTACGATTTTCGCAAGGCGGGTGTTTTATTTGTCCTTCTGACAGAAAAAAGGTTGAATTCTTACGAGAACAACTGTACCGCCTTTGTCTTACCAGGCGGCCCTTGCACAAGTGATTGCCATTATCCTGCATCAAAGAATACATCACCTCCCACCGCTTTAGGAGCTGCATCTGCACCTTGATCCTTGAAGGGTGGTGGCGTTCCTACGGATGCGGGAAGCCCGGCTTCCAGCCGAGTCTCACGCGAACCGTGAATTTTTTTTAAAGGAAAACATACAGTTGAGATTTCTTTTCATTTGATAAAATGAGTCTTCTTTGTATCAGTTCCTTTGCCATGTCAAAGTGCCATAGAATTTACGTGGAATTTGAATGCAGTGCTGTCTGGACGCAGCAGCGATTTACCCAAAATAGAATGGTTCTTGCGGAGCATCAGCGACTTACCCGGTGGCAGTCGCCAGGGGAACAGGGAGAATAACGTCACAGCGAGGACGAAAAGAGCGTGGACAGAAGCGATAGTCATTGCTTGCTTGTTGAAAACTCTGAAGTACTTTGTCATTGCGTGGTTGAGAAGTGATGGCTTGAGCCTTCATCCGAAATGTATTTTGTTCCTTGTGTACTGACTGTGTAGCTAGTGCCAGACGTGTGTGTGTGTGTGTGTGTTCCCGTACATTTTGTTCCTAGTTCGTATTATTACCTGCAATCAGCTTATCATTCTGTGTGCGTGTGTGTCCCCTGCAGAGGTTGGTGATGTTGTTGGTGTAGCTGATGTCACCATCCGTGCAGCTTACAGGAGCATGTATCCGCGGAGAGTCGAGCTCTTTCCACAGGGAGTGGAATTCACGACTGCTCCGCAGAACTTGCCACCCATTTAAACCCACACCGTACTCTCTACAGGCTGTGCAAACACTGTACTAGGTACGCCGAGGCCTAAGAATACCCTCAAATTAAAAAAATTAAAAAAACCGTGCATTGTATTTATTACTACAGATTTGTTGTGCGATCTGCTGATCTACCTGTCTGTGAACTCCTCCTGTCTCACGTTTTTATACCATTATGTTCCTATCAAACAAACATCATTCTGACGAAGAAGAAAAAAATCATAATTATCACACATCCCGTCCGTGCAATTCTGCAGGTCTATGACATTCATTCAAAGGGCGTTGGCCCAAGTCTAGCATCTCTCATAATAAAAAAGTGTAGGCGCCTGTTTGCCACCAGTGCGAAACCATACTAAGTTATTTCCCTTCGTGAAGCATGTTGTTGTCTTGTCAAGGTGTTTCTTCGTTTATTTTTTTATGTTTTTTTACTGTCTTATCAAGCTAGTTCCTTGTGGACTTTCACATTTTTAAAGAAATTACATAGCATTGTTTTCTCAAGCCAACACCCAAACTGCTTTTCTCAGAAAGGCAAAGGCAGTGATTGCCTCTTCTCTTGGGTTTAGCTTGCTTTACATTGCGTGTTGCTTTCAATCCTATTTTAACCTTTTTTTTGTTTTCTTGAACTCTAACCCTTGCTATTGTTGGGGCAAGTAGGTGTCCCTATGCTTTATGTATTCCGTTCTTCTTGCGTGGTGTGGCAATACTTGGACCAAAACATACCAAAATATATATTTGTGTGGTGTCTGTTGGTTGTGTTTCTATCAATAATAACTATTTTGTGATGTAATTGGTGAGTGCTGTGGTTGCCCTGTGCTACTCATGCATGTGAAGGTGGAGTTTATGTGTACGTGCATCTCAGGAAAACGTCTGAGGTTTATTGCAGCAGAATCCAAGCTTATTTCCTCAGCGGGACATGGTACTGCACACATGTGGGTGCTACAGATGTCAGATGCTTGTGCACAACTTACTTGCCACAAGGCAATGCCAGATCTGCTTGTAAAGTCATGCAGTACAATTCACAACTGACATACTTGTTGGTACCCGATAGTTTTCGGTTAGCGTAAATCAGTCATGTTTGGATTTACACAATCCCATGCAGACCTAGAAATGAGGCTAGAATACCTGCTCTAAATGTATGTATGTCCCGCGTCTTCATCCATTTCCTGCATCGGCTCTATCAAAAGTGCGTCTTGGTAATCCTGGTAATGAGGCTAACCCACATGTACATGTGCATGTACCATGAGGTTCCAGACGCACAAATTTGCACATGACGGCGTGATCTTGCACAACGCTTTCGGGCAAATACATGTTGCACAACCAAAAGGGCTATAGCGCTAAAGATATAATTAACTGCCTGCAAAAAGTCCAGGCTGTGTAAAATAATTGGAAGTCATAATGCCATTAATGGGTAGGGTCTGGCTAAATATTAGAATCAGGCAAAACAAGGAGTTAGTTATGGCTTACATTAAAAAAATTGAAAATCGCGTCCACTAAGTCGGTGAATAGTAGGTAGGCTCTGCCAAAGTCAATCTGCTGTATGATAATCTGCGGTGCTCAGCACCCACAATGGCCACATGCATACACACACGTCAGTTTTAGAAATTCTTGAGGTACTCTTCAGCACAGATACGAGCCCTGGCGTTCACTGTCAGCTTCATCTCACTGATCTCCTTGTCAATGTCCTCCATGAACTGAATGACGAAATCCACCAACTTGTGCTTGTACATCTGCTCGGTGTGGAAGTTGGTGATCAAAAAGCTAATATCATATCCCTCCACAGGCTTTCTTCTGAGAATGAAGAAATTGTCGGCTCGCATCATCATGAAACGCATGAACTTGTGGCACAAGATCTTCTCGATCTCATCAGCCTGCTTGATAGCAATGCTAACACGCATGGAGTTGACAGATCCCTCAACCAGAACCTTCTCCTTCTCATTACGGCTCACAATAACTGGGGTCAACAGAAGTTCTTTGCTGCTACGAACCTCCACTTCGGGTTTGTTGTGTCTCTCCACGATTTGGGATGAGAAATTTTCTAAGCACATCGTAGCCGTGAGTGTGGCACGGACAGCATTAAGGTATGGCTTCAGTGTGGCCGACATCCTGGCGTGCTTTCAAAAGAAGACGGCTCTAGTCTTCTAGCCTGCTACAAACAGGATTTCAACGCCCATTTACAAAATCAAAAACTGCAGTATCTCATGCAGTGCATGTGCCTTTCATTTCTGGCAAGCAAGGCACTGCACTATGCGCACATGTACATGCATGCACTGTACGAGTACTGAGAAGGCCAAGGACATCGATTATATCGACAGTCGCTCACTTGCACTCTCGATCTCGTAGATCTACGTAGTAAAAAACTTAAAGGGGAAGTATACCCTAAAATCAAATTTTCACCAGTTGTAGTCTTCGGGGTGCTGAGTCGAATGGTCTTGGTCCGAGGAAGCTGAGACGCTCCCTTCCTACTTGAATCCCAATCGAACTCGCGCACTTCCACCGAAACTGGGTGACTGCGCCCTACTAGATGGGGATTTGTATGCAAAATGTCACTAAAAGCGCCATTTCGTTCTTATAAAAGCACGGATGACCGCGATTGGCCCATATGTTGTAGTCTTTTGGACGCTGAGTCGACTGGTTTTGGTCCGAAAAGGCTGCGATGCAGCGTTCCTCCTTTATTCCCAATCGAACATGGTTGAAGAAGCGGTCACGTGCTCCTGGGTGCCCAAATCACCTGGTCACCGCGCCAGCAGGCGACAACTTTCACACCAAGGTTCAACTCGAGTAACAGGACTGCAACCAAAAAAGGTCAAACAGGCTAGTAAGTTGTACCCTGCAGGCACGGTGACCAGGTGACTGGTGTACGCAGAAGCACGTGACCGCTTGTTCAACCATGTTCGATTGGGAATAAAGGAGGAACGCTGCATCGCAGCCTTTTCGGACCAAAACCAGTCGACTCAGCGTCCAAAAGACTACAACATATGGGCCAATCGCGGTCATCCGTGCTTTTATAAGAACGAAATGACGCTTTTAGTGACATTTTGCATACAAATCCCCATCTAGTAGGGCGCAGTCACCCAGTTTCGGTGGAAGTGCGCGAGTTCGATTGGGATTCAAGTAGGAAGGGAGCGTCTCAGCTTCCTCGGACCAAGACCATTCGACTCAGCACCCCGAAGACTACAACTGGTGAAAATTTGATTTTAGGGTATACTTCCCCTTTAAAATGACGCGGCGCTTGATCTTGGGTACCGGGTACGTCGTCATGTCGTCATGCTGGCCGCGGTCGCAAGTGATCGACGCGGATTTTCTGGAAGAAAAGTACAGACTCAGTACATACACTGTACCAGGCCAGGGTAGGTCTACACGTATGGTACAGACTAGCGCAACCAGAACCCACGAACATTCGAATCAGCTCTGGAACGAAAATAAAGCACTTGACACTCTTGACTCGTGACTCTTTACCATCTTGTCTTCGTCTTTCCTGGCTTCCCGGTCTTCCCGGTACTGCATTTTGATTTTTGTGGCAGAGACAGTCAGTTTTGGCCACAAAGACCGGTAGAGTGACTCAGTCTACGGAGAGACCGGCTGACCACGTTGAAGCAACTGGGACTTGTTTTCTGGCGTAGACCGGCACGGCTACCAGGCGCAGGCATCAACGTCTTTTCGAACCGTAAGGAAGCTGCTTGTACTTTGTGGTAATGCTTGAATTTTCTTTCGAAGTACATGTAGTGTACCTGTTATGTACCTGTATCTGTATTTGCTTCTATACTAGACTATAGTAGACCATGCTCATGCAGTATACAATCATGTCCATGTAGTATGATACGACCTCCTGGAAATCCTGCGAAAATTTATAGCTTGTCCTGATGTCCTGATATTGAACACTGACATAAAGCGCCATGTTCAATACCGTGAATACCGGTGGTATCATGAGTCAAGATAACAATGGGAGCCGCCGGGAGGGGTAAATGTACCGAATTATTGGCGGCAACCCCGTTCCCGGGGCCGTGATCCTCACTTCAGGTTTTTACCGTACCGTTTCTATGGTTGCAGCCAATGAGCGACGTTCCCGCGGTGGCCTTGATGAGCCGAGAAAGGTCACCTATAGAAATACGGTAGCAATAAAGCCCGTCGTCAATGACACCCCGTACTCTGTCAGCCTAGCTCGGCGGGGGTCTGTGTCAGTTTTTCGGCGTCAGCTCAGTTCGCATCTCACCTTCGGCTAGCTGTGAACATGCTCCGGTACCCCTGGAAACAGCCTGTCCAAAAATGGGTTTTTTCCACCACGGAACACAAGCCTCTTTTACAGGCAAACAGAATACAATTCACGGTGGCATGGTGAATGATTAGAACACAACACCAAAAAATGAAAACAATTGTATGTGTAAAATTCAACTCGTAACATTTTTTCCTTCTTTGTCACCATAATTATATGTGTAAACAGTTTTTTTTATAACAGTGTACCCAAGCCTCTTGTACGGGCAACAATACACACAAGGGCAACCTCAACATGCAGGAAATGAGCTAAAATGGAGCCACAAGCGCAACCTCAACATGCAGGAAATGAGCTAAAATGGAGGAAATGAACACAAGCGCAACCTCAACAGCTAAACGTATGGTGCATGGCTAGCTAGCGTTCAAGTGCAGCCTCCACGGCAACCAGTGACACCGGTGAGGAAACATCGTGAGACACTCTGAGGGAATGCTCTTGTATAGAGCTGCGCAGCGACGACCCATTCCACCAGTGGTTGTGAAAACAGCCGGGACGAACGGCATGTGCTCAATATCAAGTATTCTCTGCTCATACTGGCGGTGCCTTTCCTTCTCCTGCCTGGTGTAGGCGGAGGCAAGTGAGGCAGTGCGATTTGAAGACGCGAAGGTGTTAAAAACCCGTACATCAATGAAGGTGCGTTCAAATCGACCACCCCAAATGCCACTCGCGGCTACATCCAGGCGGGCTTGGTCAGCCGTGATAGCGGATCAATGGCGGAACTGTTCACCAGTAACCGGCTGCAGATGGGGCTCAACAGAGACGTTGTGCACCACACGCCTCAAGAGGGAGGCGGTGACGTCCCGCACCTCGTTATGCCGAATGGATGGGAAGCCCCCATTCAGGCATGACAGGGCATGGCATACGGAGAAGGAGGAGCCACAGGCACAGGTAGACGGCAAGCGCGGAGGCAGCCAGTTGTAGCGTAGGTGGATGCCATCACGAAACTCACCCTTCGACAGGACTAGGCCGTGACGTCGGATGGGCCTGCAGGTTAGCCAGCTTGAGGCTCTTTTCTGACCAGCGAGAGCTAGAACCTGTTGGAAGTCAGGGTCAAGCAAGACCGAGAGAAAGACGACAGCTGCACGAGCCGAATTGGCGGCGCTGGCCTTCACTTTCCTCTTCTTGGCGCGCACCTCCATGATGGCATTACCCACGTCCCTGTCCTGTGCGAGAATTTGACTAGACAGTGGGCCGGTGATCTCACGAGACGATGTGTTTTGCGCGCCAAGAGAGGATGGGTGGGGGAGTCCCAAACCACCATGCCGGCAGGGCAAAGGAAGAACCTCACGCTCAGTGGTACTGACGTTGCGTCCACTCTTGATGCAAGCACAGCCAACACAGGAGCCTTTGCCGTCGCACCGACAACATTGGTGGCCACCCTGCATGGCGCGCTTGGCGATATGACGCGCACCGCACTGAAACCAATCGAAGATCTGCTCAAAAACCCGGAGCTGCAAAAAACTCAACTAATCTCAAAGAGAGTACGTAGATCTGAGTAACTACAAAATGCAAACTAATAACGTAACTAATTGTAAAGTTTCTCTGGAGATAAAAAAGATATTAACAAACGTTCAAGGACAATACATGACATGACTTGTTGTAGTTTTGCTAATGGTGTTTGCACTGAGTGCGCAACTCACTCTTTCCATTGCGTTAATAACTAATTATGTTATTATTTACCTGTTCAGCGAATAGTAACGTCAATAATAGAAGTACTTGTGTGTGGATGTGTGCGTGCAATTGTGCCGGTCTTCCCAGATTGTAATGTCAGAAGGGCTTGAACAAGCAACAAGCAGCACGCCACAGTGTGAGCAACAGCAGCATCAGGAACTAACGGATATGTCCACGGATGCCGAACCATATATTAAACACGTTTTTGTCCCTCAGGTACTGTCAATAGCATACTGTTTAATTCAATGTATGTTTGCAATAAAAACCCGTGGTATGGCTTGTATTGTTGTATGCGATTTTTTTAAACTGAAGGTGCCTTCCTTCATCTTCTGCTCCAAAATGTGATGGCGCAGATTGTTTTATTCTTGATCGCATCTAAGCTGAACTAAGAAAATTGAAACCGGAATGCGTGTACTAAACAAATTCTAACAAGAGAAACATCTGCTGGCCCCCAAACATTTGTGCTTATAGTGGAACTCTCCTAGTACGTACCCTGGTAAGGCGTACACTTGCTTGATACAGACATTGTCTGGGGCATGGGTGCGCTGCTCCATTTTGCAGTATGTTTGGATGATATCAAGAGCACATAAACAAGAGTGTACAACTCCACTTGGCTTGACCTGTGATGGAATTTTTTTTGTTGGTGTCACTTTTTCTGGAGATCATGGAGTCATACCGTACGTGGCATGTACTGCGCATCTGTGGCCACGTGAGCTCGACAGGGTTTCACTAAGCTTGTACGACGCGTACGGTAGAAAGCTACAGAAGCGGAAGAGTCCACGAAGGACGAAACAGTTCTGTCTGTAGATTAATTGAAGGGGAAGAAAAGTTAAAAATTTCGTTCTGAAAGCGGCAAAAACACAAACTCGTGATGAAGGTCATCGTCCAGCGCATGCCTTTGCGCGTTCTTTGTACATGTGCCATGGTTTCTGAAAAAGGTGACGTCAAGTCGTCAACCAAAATCATCCAGACCAGCTGCGGAGTTGCACACTCTTGTTTCTGTATAGTAACACCTGTGACTAACGACCACCCCTTGCCCTTGGGACCAGAGAAAGCGGTCTTTAGTAGCAGGTGGTCCTTAGTTAGAGGTTTCCACCGCACAACCATAATGAATGCGAGACCGTCCGTACCTGGCGAAGTGGTCTGTAGTACCAGGCTGATCGCTAGTCACGGTGGTCTGTAGAACCAGGCTGGTCGCTAGTCACGGTGGTCGGTAGTACCAGGCTGGTCGCTAGTCACGGTGGTCTGTAGTACCAGGCTGGTCGCTAGTCACGGTGGTCTTTAGTTACAGGTTTTACTGTACTTGTGAAGAAGAAGTAGCGACGACCCGGCCATTAATTCATGGAATCCAATACACCACACCACCACATTGCGCTCTTGGCCGATCCAAACTCTGCACATATTAATCTATATACCGGAATTGTCCTTGCTGTGGTGATGGTGATGTGAGTGCAGAGTTTGGATCGGCCAAGAGCGCAATGTGGTGGTGTGGTGTATTGGATTCCATAAATTTTACTGTACTCTTGACAATAATTATGTACCTTAGGTACGACTCAGTGTGAAGTCAGTACACTTCCCTGGTCCCGATCGGAGGGTGCATCTTATCAGGGTACCACTGTACTCGTGGATTACAGTCCATGCAGAAAACTAGACCACATACGCTCAGGCTGGTGACACCATCTAACAGTTGACGGCCGTGGAGATGCACACTTAGCCGAAAGTGTGCCAGGAAATCTGCACCGATAATGGGTGATGTCACATCAGCAATAATGAACACCCATTGAAACTTACGACGCAAGCCGAAAATCAACTGTTACTGAGCGTGTACCATACTGTCGCCTTCACCGACCGGCCTGGGAGTTTGACGGCTGCACAAAGGTAGCTGCTCTGGCACAGGGTGGGCCGCAGCGACGAGCGCTGTCGCCAAACTTGTGGTGATACCAGCATAATCCCGAGGACTTTCGGGACTGTGAAGAACTGCGCGAACGGCTGTAGTTTCGTGTGGGAGATCGAGATGCAGAACACCCACGAGTGCTCATATCTTGCATCTCTCTTTGGAGGGCTGCGACCTCGGCACGCAACTCCGCCAGAAGTTTAGCAACTGGTTCTGGCACAGTAACAGCACGGACATGCGGTGGCATGACTTCCATGACACGGTCAGCTAGCAGAGATAATTGCTGGATATCCGACTCACCACTGGCTGCAAGTACTACTCAACACTGATCAGGAAGTTGTTTCATGAATATCTCCTTGAGGAACTGGCTATCCACTGGAGTATCACCAGCTAGCTGCTGCAGTCTGCACAATAGGTGAGAAGGTTTCTGATCACCAAGCTCTTCAGCAGATAGGAGCTGGTTGATCCGATGCTGAGCAGAGGCAGAAGTACGCTGAACCAATGCTTCCCTCGGGTGAGTGTAAGGGCGGTCACTGGGTGGGTTCAGCAGTAAATCCCTTATCTGCATGGCCATCTCCGGTTGCAGTGCACCAACCACATGGTGGAAACGGGAGCACTCACTAGTCACTTGTATGGTAAATTGAGACTCTACCTGAACAAACCACAGAGCTGGGTCTTGCATGTAAAAGGGTGGTATCTTCAAATTAACAGTTGATACTGTCTCAGAACGAGGAGCTGGATCCGATTGTGCTGCAGCTGCAGGTTGGAATCTCGTAGCTGCATCAGCTGTAGCGGTACTTGAAGGATCAACGCTGCCATTACCGGCACTCGCCTGCACTGTCTTGTTGAGATATGGCGAGTGTAGTCGAGAAGAGAGACCTTTGCTAGAGTCACCACGAACAGGGGTGACAGATTGGTCCATTACTAAGTCCGAGGAGGACATCCGAGTTCGTTTCGAGGGGTCACCAATTGATGCGTCTAACATATCTCAATACTACAATCCACCAGGAATCCACAGGAAAATTACTCAGACTACAACGTTATTATTTTTCCGCTCCTATCTCCACAACTCAATGCTCTCAATGCTGTGTAGTGTGCATGCAGATGGGTGTTCAAGTATATTTTTCGCCAAGAACATCGAAAAGCCAAACCGCATGGCGAAGACTAATGTCTAGACTACTGAAGGATTCTCTCAATCCTTGTGCCATTACAAAGAGAAAATACGAAATGTGTAGTGCGCCATAGTTAGCGTATGTACAAACCTGTAATAATTACTAGGGCTCAAACGGTCACGGTTTTACCCCTGACGGTTAACTGCTAAGCTAACGGTCGGTTAACCGGTTATAACCTATAAGCCACGGCAATCCTGCGGACTCTTTTTTAACCGTATATTTGACTATAGACTCATTCAAAAAATGTACCCTATTCAGTACAACGCACTCTTGTACATTCTCTTGCATGCTCATTCATACACACTCTCACACCAAGAGACCAGAATGACCGAGTTGACAGCCCAGAAATTGCGTACGCGTGCGACAGCCCGCGAAAGTGCACACTTTGCAACGACCTGATACTTGAAAAATTGACTGAAAAGTTACTGCGTAACCGTTATCTTTATCGGTTAACCGTTAATTCTTCGTAATCGGTCTGCAACCGGTTAATCGGACTAATCGTTTGAGCCCTAATAATTACAACCCGCAATAAAAGGAGTACATATATCCGGCAAAGGACACGAATGGTGTACGGTAAAGGAAGACACGTGCATGCATGAGTACCCTAGCAAAAGTGGGCAAACCTAACGTAGATCCACATGGTACTAATCGAGTACCGTACGCCCGTCGCCCGGTACATATTTATGCAAAGCAACGTCACATCACATACTACTTCGAGCAGCATAAAAGAATACAAGTTTCAAAACACATGGAAAATCTCCGTAAAACGAATCGTTAAAACCGAAGGCGTATAGCAAACCACTGCAAGCCCGCCAGCTAAACCAGATTTTGAACAGTCAAACGCACACCAAACTGACAAGGAGTACTGAGACTTTCCACATCATGAAACATGTTGTGCTAGATTGTGCGCGTCTGACTATTCGAAATCTGGTTTAGTTGGTGGACTCGATCGCATAAGGGGCCATCCGGCAATATCGATAATTTTCACGGAACGAAAAAGTTTAGTTACGACCCTCCCCCACCCACCCACCCCCCTTGAACGAAAAATATATTGACTTGACAGCTAGAATAGATTGATGTTTCAGCTATCGATATTTTTCAAAACGAAGCTCTCCTCAACCCACCCACCATAAACGAAACTTTTTCTCTTCGTGAAAAAGATCGATAATTACGGATGGCCCCTAACTTGTGCCCATATTTTTCCATGTTATTATTGTTTATGCTTAGGCGAGACCAAATTAAAATCGAGATTCCCGGGCAGGATCTATGCAAAATTGGTGCGGGTGGGCGAATTTTTATTTATTTATTTTTATTATACTTCAAAGTAGTAAAGAAAAAGGACCAAGGAACTACTTCGAAGTACAAGTTACGCTATAATGTCCACTAACACCACCAGTTACAAAACAATCAGCTCATGCGATAACATTGCACGACATTGACCAACTGTACTGACATGCTACAACTAACTGGCTAACAGCTCTAGCACATCTTGGATGCGCACTCCAATGTTACCCAATGTTATCATTATAACTTAGAACCTTCCAAGTTGGAAGGCTGTTGGAGTGCGTATCCAAGATGTGCTAGAGCTGTTAGCCAGTTAGTTGTAGAACGTCAGTACAGTCGGTCAGTGTCGTGCAATGTTATCGCATGAGCTGATTGTTTTGTAACTGGTGGTGTTAGTGGACATTATAGCGTAACTCGTAGTTCCTTGCTCCTTTTTCTTTACTATAAATTCATCCTTGGCTCTCCATCTGAGTCCTTTTTTTATTGTACTTGTACATGTACCAGTATACGTATGCATTGCATGCTGAACATTTGTCTTTACAGTATTTTCGCTTAAAAAATGTTGTTTACAGACAACAGGTACGCGATTTACCCGTGCAACTTTTGTACATGTACATGATTGTACTAGTACTAGTATTTCGGCCAACGACGGCACTGGGTCGTACTTCAGCAATTAGTTCAGGGAGTCTTACAAGCCCGAGTTTGTGTGACTCCCTGTCAGAGATCTACTCAGACGATCAGTACTGGCAAGAGTACGACGGGGACTGTACAATCAGCATGTACATGAACCTTTACAAAAATACAAAAATAAATCGACCTCAGCTCGATTTTGGTGCAAGAGGGCCTGGGAATCTCTATTTTTTTTGGTCTCGCCTTATCTATTTTATTTTATACAATACTCTGTTGTGCTTGAGGTACTATATTACCACTCTATGAGTCGACCCACATCTGTAATATTTCGTTTCCTGACCTACCATGCCCGGTAGATGCTGAAAACAGAGAAGTCTTTTTTTGTTGTGAAATTTCACCCTACGCCTGATTTTCGCAGATTCTGGGCGATATGTTTTATACTCTGGCTTGGTCATAACTCATAATTATGAGTCACATGCCATTACAGGTGCTATTCGTACTGGCGTAGTTGAAACCCCCGGCATAGGTATTTGGTGCTATTTTGTGCAGCGAAGAGAGTGGCTAAACGATCACTATCTCTGCCTTTCTACTTCAGGCACAGCTAGCGGGCTATATCGAGTGGAAAGCGTCTCTTGTGCGAGACCTCCTCTACCAACTAGAAGAAGCTTCGTACAGGTGCCAAGATGAGGTGGCACTTCAAACGCTGGCCGATGACCTGAAGACCGTAGCAATGTCCATGGCTGCGCGTTTAGAGGAGGATAGCATGAACCGCTTATGTGCAGGTAACTATGGCGTATGGACTTGGGCTGCTGTTACTCGTGTGTGGCTATAAATGATGTGTTCTTCCTGTACATGTATGTTTGTTTGTCTTGTGCTCCACCGCTGCGAGAGAGAGGGAGAATAGTATGGCTTGCACCGGTATCCAGCAAATCTTCACACTCCTTGCCATCCACCAATAGTGATGGGAGGAACTGGCGCTGACCCCAAAACCCGGGAATCTTCAAGTTACAAACACCTTTGAAGTTTAGGGTGCGTTCTTAAATCCTCTCAGAAAAGTTTGAGACTCTCGGGAAAGTTCGAGAAATGTTCTTATATCCTCTCAGAATTTTAGGAGACTCTCCAAAGCTCTCCAGGCTCTCCGAACTTCAAAGGTGGTTGTAACTTGGAGATTCCCCGCGTTTTTGGGCTCAGCGCATGCGAACTACTGCTAAAGCCATGGGTTGATCATGAGTGTACGACATTCCCTTTTCGCATACACACAGTGCGTACTACATTCGTGTCACTCACTGGCGCTTCACGTATGCAAAAGATCTCCGAATTCTTCGAGACTCGTTCCTGAATTATCCCAGTTTCTTCCGACTTCCAGGAGAAATTTCTCCGTGAAGTTAGAGAAATAAGAACGCACCCTTAGAGAGCTTTAGAGAGTCTCCTAATATCCAGAGAGGATTATAAGAATACTTCTCGAACTTTTCGGAGTCTCGAACTTTCGTGAGAGGAATTAAGAACGCACCCCTAGAATAGATTGATGTTTCAGCTGCATCAAACCCTGGTATGGCTTGTTCCAGCTGCATCAAACCCTGATATGGCTTGTTCCAGCTGCATCGGACCCTGGTATGGCTTGATCCAGCTGCATCAAACCCTGGTATGGCTTGATCCAGCTGCTCTGCAGGTTATACCCTTTCTTTTCTTCTCTTCTCTTGCAGGCAATCTGGAAGGCCGAGCCATAGTTGATGGAGAACAATGACACTGACCGTAGTATAACACACGTGTCACGAGTGTCAGCCGGCGGTGGCGACGGCGGCAGTGGCACTCATGAAAGTATCAGCATCAGAAGGAAGCAAATTCAAGGATACAATCATTGGGCTACGGCCGGCACCTGATCTGTCTCTAGCTGGATGTCGTTGGGAACATTGTGTAGAATACAAGCACCCTGTATGTAGAAAAGAAAAGGATCAAGGAACTACAAGTTACGCTATGATGTTCACTAACACCACCAGCTACTTGACAATCAGCTCATGCGATAACATTGCACGGCACTGACCAACGGTACTGACATTCTACAACTAACTGTAATTGGTGGTGTTAGTGGACAGTATAGCCGCTGTTATAGCGTAACTTGTAGTCCCTTGGTCCTTTTCTTTTCTATAAAATTTCTTGGCTCTCCATCCGAGTCCACCCTGTGTGCACATTGGTATTTTTGTTAGTGCTGTTTGAAAGCCTGTTTCAGAGTATCACTTTAATTCGTCCTCCGTGTTAGTGACTGGATACAACAATATGATTGATAGCTTTCCTCTTGCCTTTGGACAATCCTTAAAAATATAAATCCATCAATCAATCTTGACAAGTGCACAAACATACAATGCACATCATGCCATGTACTCATGTACATACTTAGGCATAGGCAATGTGCCATTCTGTGAGCAGTGTTTGTTTTCATCCTAAGAATTTTATAGTGAGCGTGTTGTAAAGTATGCGGTAAGTTTGGAGTTGTGTGTGCTTGTTGTGTTGGGTTATGCTTGGGAAGACACACACACACACACACACACACCTTTGACCTTTGACGCCCATCGCCGGAGGCGATGATAGCAAGCTACGGCAGAAGAATTGACCGTCACTATTCAGCCTGGTCTACACCATACAGCTATTTGGAGTGACATTTTCTGGCCAGTGAATCCCTATTTTTGGTCTTTTCTTTTTTTCTTTTTTTTCTTTTCCCGCACACACATCACACCACATGCTCCGGCATGCACTGGCTGTTGGTAACCACCCAGCTGCAGGAGAATGAAAGAAAAGTCAGGAAGAGTCTGAGAAAGAGAAGAAAGACGTGTGTGACCATAATCGTCGGGAATCGAACCCGCAATCTATCGATTGGAAATCGCTGCACATACCACTGCACCATATGGGACACACACACACACACACACACACACCACAACCAATAGTGGTACGCATGCTTCGCAATCCTGACTGGGAATTTTATAGTGAGCGTGTTGTAAAGTATGCGGTAAGTTTGGAGTTGTGTTGGGAAGTTTAAAGACACACACACACACACACCACAACCAATAGTGGTACGCATGCTTCGCAATCCTGACTGGGATGTACCGGTATAATTACGGCATTTTATGCACACTCTTATGCAAGTCACATTCTGCATGTTTTCGTTGATCTCAGGATCAAGGAAGTGCAGGACTTGAGCCATTGTCCACACACCACTAGTCGGAGAGAGAGAGAGAGGAAACACCGGAGAACTGACCAACTCGCTCACACAAGCGGCTCCAATTGCTCAAAGACACAAACAGGCTGTATAGATTCTGCCACAGCGAGCCACCACACTACAGCACAACCGCAACATCATGGACCAGGGTGGTAATAGTTTACTGTTGAGGTTAAATACTAGTACATGTAGAGAGGAAGTACA
The DNA here is from genome assembly GCF_964019385.1 of Sycon ciliatum. Classification (NCBI taxonomy): domain Eukaryota; kingdom Metazoa; phylum Porifera; class Calcarea; order Leucosolenida; family Sycettidae; genus Sycon; species Sycon ciliatum. The sequence goes on from NC_088650.1 coordinate 22,761,890, forward strand.
GTTGCCACACGTCATTGGTGTCACACTGTATGTGTTTGGGTAGGTATGAGTACATGCCTAGAAGTATGTACAGACTACTGCACTGCACGGACACGATGGATTTCAGTTAAAAAGAAAAGATATGCACGCAGACACACGGACAGCGCGTAGCCACACCTTGCGCACGGGTGAAGTATTACAGATAACAAAACTCGGCGTTGCCAATATGATAGGGCTTCACAGAAATCAGATCATGTGTGTCGTGTGAGAGTGACGTATTGTGAGAAATGAGCACAGCTTTAGTATGCTACACAGCCGGTGTGCGACTGTTTTAGTGCAAGAAGTATGTGTGCACACACCAGGTATGTTGTCAATATGGTGCATCAAACCATTTCCATGCAAAGTTAAAATTCAAAGAACAGAACACGACGACACATTGTTGGATGGAGCTGAGAAAAACAGTGGCATTGTAAAACATATCCGGTTCATCAGCAGTCGTCGCATAGCTCTGCCAAGCATTTGGCCAGGGTCGGCGAAGCTTCGGACTCGACCGCGGCCAAACTGACAAACTTCTGCTCATACGGACGCAGACGAGCTCGCACAGAGGAGCAGTTGCGTACCAGGTTGAGGAGGACCAGAGCTGCAGTAAGACGTACTGTGCCGGTGAGAGCATACTCGGTGGGCTCGCTTGTCAGTAGCGACACAGGTTCCAGTCGGATGTTCTCGACTGTGGAGACTCCAGGCGATGAGAAGCGGCGTGGTTCGGTTTCCAGTGACAGTATGTGCTCCAGGGTATGGCACTTGAGGTTGATTGGTGGACGTGTAACGGTAGACGTGCACCCCTGCCATTGGCACACAGCAGATGAGCTGATTTCAGCTGACATGTGCCGTGCAACCAGGTGCCGCCGCAGGTCCAGAGCGTCGTCACAACCAAACGTGCATGTTGTCATTAGACACCGGTGCTTCCACGATGGTTCCGGGGTGATTTCGCTGGTTTCGGGCGACTTTGGCGGTGTGCTCGGCAAGGCGAGTACTACAGGCTGTGCAGCACCAGCCAGCTCCTCACTAAGGAGCTGAGTGGTAGGGGCACGGTCAGTGGGTTTCTCCTTGCTGTCTGACGGACTGGAGGAGGAGAGCACGGTGGCAGAGTTGGAAGGACCATTCTCACAGTCCATTGGTACTGCGTCTGGTTGTTCCTCTGTTGAATGAGTGTGACCATTAGGTGAAGAAGGGCTACATGATAGCTGCTGCTGTGTTGCCGCTGCACTGGGTGCCGCTGCAGGTTCTGGAGAAGGCTCCGCAGTAGGGCACACACTACTGCCGCAATCCATCGGCACTTCATTACTCCCAGTGGTTGCAGCATCCACATGCCTACTTTCTGACTTCTGGCTTGACAGCCCACCAGGTGCTGCAGGCGAGATGGGCACATTCGTTTCAGTGGCAGGTCGGGGATCAATAGGGATTGAGTCTGCAGCTGCTGCGGGCAAGTTGGATGCCAGCAGAATTGTCTTGGCGCGCACCTCCTCTGTTATCTCACAGAGTCCATTCACTTTGGTTAGTTTCTTGGTCGGTTCTGCTGTTTGAGTTTGTGATGATAGCGGGCTAGTGGATGCTGAGCTGCCACTGCTGCCATTGGATAGGGTTGAGCTATGGCCGTTGACAAGCTTCACACCACTGGACGCATCCTGGCTAGGTGCTGTGGTGCAACGGGCATGGCTGGATTCGAAATGGCGTCCGTTCTGACCTGCAGAATCAACCTTCTCCGCTAAAGACCTCGGCGTCGAGATTGGATCAGCAGCAGTGCCTGGTGTCAATGCTGAGAGCACAGGTGGAGGGTTTGAGCATGCCCTTTTTGCTACACTATCAGACGTTTCGCTACTATCATGCGGGCGCTTGGTAGCAGTGATGGCGCAAGTGCCATTGCCAGGCTCACGACTGTCCACCAAGCCAAGCTGTTGCAGCATAGCTTGGGCCGGTGGAGTCACTGCTGTACTCGAAATGCCTGGCGACTCGCTGCTCAGGGGTGGTGGTGTGGCAGTGGCAGAGACAGCACTTACTGGTGTCGTCTCTCTGGAAGCTCTTTCACTATTACTGGATGGCACAGGGGGACTGCTGGAACTCAGTTCTCCACTAGCAGCCGTTGCAGCAGCTGTTGGCATTGCAAACGTTACCGCCGGCGGTGAAACTGCTACTGTCCGTGCATCGCTGGATATTGCTGGCGGACCCCTGCACACTGCTGGCACATCACTGGAGCAAGCAGTTGTATCCGGACTGATGCAGGGCCCAGTGTCTTTGGATGCTGGGCAAGCTGTGCTGGTGGAAACCTCGGATGATAAGGGTGCTGAGCGTGGAGAACTATCTGACACAGCAGTTTCAGGTGACGTGCAGAGAGTGTTACTGTTAGAGACGAGTGGTGCTACTGCTTGTGTAGCAGAGGAAGACCCTGGTGCGCTAGCAATTCCGCTCTCCGGCACATCCCTGCCGTCAGTAGTGGTGGCTGTTGTGTGCGTCACCAGTTTAGCTACAGATGTCATTGTGCCTGCTACTGTTGTCTGGCCCGCGGTGGTTGATGACGATGAAGCTACTGCTACTATTGACGACGGCGAGGCAATCACCAACACACCTGCAGAGGATGGTGTTGATGACGTAGAAGCCAACGAGGACACGACAGTGGCTGGCACAGGAGACGTTGTTACGGCAGCAGCATTGGTTATTATACCAACACCAGATGATGCAGGAGAAGTTGTTACTGCAGCAGGAGCAGCAGTGGCTGACACAGAAGTTGTTACATCAGCAGCAGTGGCTGGCACAGGAGAAGTTGTTATTCCAGCATCAGCAGCAGTGGCTGGCACAGGAGAAGTTGTTATTCCAGCATCACCAGCAGTGGCTGACACAGAAGAAGTGGGTACTAGTGGTGCTGCAGCTGCTGGCTCCACCACAGCTGTGACCGCCGGAGAAACGACTATTGCCTTGGGTGTTGATGAAGGTGCAGTTGCATGAAAAACAGAACTACTAGTAGCTGCACTCTGTCCATTGCAACGCACACCAGTTGCAGTGCTGGGCAATGCGCCTGGAGTAGAAGTTGTGGCACACACCGCGGTGGTAATGGCAGTCTTGGTAGATTGAACAGCTGCTGGCACGCTGCTCTGTGTGGTGGTACGGTCGCACACAGTCACAGCTGCCTGTGTTACCTGCCCTGTAGTCTGTGTGACAGTGGCTGTAGCAGACGGTGCTGCTGCTGCCGCACTCACTGGACGTGCAGTAGGTGTAGTGGTGGCGGCCAGAGCGGCAACATGGCTGTTAACAGGTACTTGGGTGGTGACATTCGGCTGACTAGGCAATGTTGCTGTGCTGGCCTTCTTCAAGCGCTCTTGCTGCCGTTGTTGATACAGCTGAGCCAGTGTGGCGGTAGCTATGGCATTCGCTGGCGGTGCTGATGAAGATGCAACGGGGGATTTGACAGTGGTAGCATTAGCTCCCGTACCAGAACTCACTGGCTGAGTACGTTTATTCGTTGCAGCAGTATTGCCCGAGGGTGAAGAGCCAGGCAGGCGGTTTGCGGACAGAGATGCCCCCTTATTCGGCGTTAGAGACTTTGCAATGCCCATTGCTGTCAGGGACTTTGCTGCAAGTGTGGATGCTCGCACAGCAGTTGTACTGTGCGGCCGTGCTGGTGCCAGAATAGCAGGTCTTGTGGCTAGTGCCAAGGACTGAGCAGCGCTAGTGATGGCTGCAGACTGACTGGTGGAACGTGGACCAGCGCTAGCAGCCTGTGAACAGACAGGCCTGGTTGACGATGCAGATGTTGCGCTGGCGCTTGCAGCACCCAACGTGGCGGTGACCCTGGCTGGTGCTTGCAGCGCCACACTGCCCGATGCTCTTGTAGCAGTGCTCTGTGCTGGCCGAGGTTGTATAACTATCGAGGACATCACATGAACACCAGGTGCCGGCGGGGCAAAGCGCAATGTCAACGGAGAAGCTCGTTGGCGCAGTCCCCGCAGGTGCATGTCCGCGATAGCTGTACTACCAGGAAGCGTCAAGCCCATGCCCTGCAGGCGTGGGTACACGGCTGCCATGCAGAGCCAGAACTGTGAGGGCTGCAACAAGGCCACCGACGGCTGTACCTTCACAGCACAGTGCATAGCATACTCATTGTAAACCTGGTTACGACTGCACACAGACTCTATGCGCGTTTCATAGAAAGCCAAGAGCCATGCCTTGGCTATGCCTTCGCCGTCTGTTCGCTGCAGCAGTGGACGATCCACTTCCTCACCGACCAGAACTATTCCGTCCAAGGCCGACTTCGGCATGGACTGTTCGACATCTAGCGTGAGAAGTGACACGAGCTGACGTATGCCACCGGGTCGAGAGCATAGCACCCTGGCACAAAACGTGCCTTGCGATGCAAGACTCAGCAGTGCTTCCAACGCTGACAGCAGAAGCTGCACATCCAGCGCAGATAGCAAGGCATACACTTGCCGCAGGCACGGTGCAGGCAGCTGAGCGGCCATGCTTGCATCGTCGTTTGCCTTGCACAGGCTCGAGATAAGCTGCAGGCCTCTCACAACTGACATCCGATCACACGACATCACCATGTCGAAGACAATCGACTGCCACGCATGGCGCCTGCTGGCTAGTCGATGCGGTTGTGCCATCAGCATTGATTCGTGTTGTCTCGTGGGTGACATCAGCTGGGGAATCCCCATGTCCAGTAGGAAATACTCTCCGCACACCACTGCCAGCTCTTCACCGATATGGCGGACCTGTGGGGCAGCACAACACAGCATGGCCGCGGAGAAGCAGCTGAACAGTTCACTGCTCACCAGGCAACGTGCGTTGGGCTCGTGGTCTGCACAGTTGCGCAGCAGTGTAGCTACCAGTTCAACCTGCCGCACTGCCCAGTCATGGCGTCCACTGTATCCGAGGCTGTCTGGGAACGAGGCCGATCGAAAGCAATGGGTGGGTGCAAGCAGAGGCTGAGCCACACTGTCGACGGTGTTTTGCCAGAAGGCCGAAAGCCGCCGACAGTGCTCCTCATTCCACCTTTCCTTCACCTCTGGCATAATATCCTCATGGTAAAACCCAGCATGAGCAAGCAGGTACATGACCAGCTCGGGCATTCTCGAGAACGCCAGCTTGTCCGGACTCTTGTGAGACATGATCAGACAGGCATTCAGAGCAAGCTGCGCTTCGTTGGCAAAGCCACAGCGCAGTGACAGTCGCAAGTGACGCAACTCAACAGTACTGGAACCAAAATTCGACGCTGTGCCTACGGATGCAGCGGGAGTTCGTGAGAGGGTGGCAGCAGCAGCAGCTGCCGATGAGCGCCGTTCAGCGAGAGAGGCACGTATGTTGTGTCTGACTGACTGGTCGTCGCCGTGTCCGGAATGACTGCTCGGCCCCTCGTCCACCGGCCACAGATCGCGGTCATCCTCGCCAAGGAAGTTAACACGTTCGTAGCTCTCCAGAAATCTTGAGTAGTACTGGCGTACAGCATACATGGCATTGGTACAGCTGCTCGGCAGATCAAAGCAACGGATCACTTCAGGCCACCGGTTCTTTGTATTCACTGTAGCGAATCCACCCATTGAAATGACCTTTTGGTATAAATAATAAAGATCAATTGCTCGACCAGCCAGCAACGGAGGACGGCCTTTGAAGGGTCCGCTTCGGGACTCATGAAATGCTACAAGCTGCGAAATGAAATGCTTGTATGCAATCTCATAGCCAGCGGCATCCATCTGCATGAACGTAGCAGCCATGGCGACAGTTCACGATGTGAAAATGCTCCAACACCTCCAGTACACGACTACGAGCACAGGATCGTTTCCACCCCGCATCGGCACTCCAGAAAAGAGAATTACATGTATTCCTTTACTTTTCCAACTTCACATCTCCATACACCGAGGAAAAGTGGCATGAACGACATGTGTTTGGCAACATTGTCAGATTCATAGGGCGCTGCACACATCATTTCGCTACGAAGATTATACAAACTCATTGAAACCATCGTCTTCATCGTTCTCTGCTTACCGCGCCATATTTTCGCAAGGGAAACTGAAAAACACGCAAAAATGTATTATTTTGTTATTCACTTATTGTTCGCAAAACCAATTCAAAAATCATTCCACAGTGACGTAATCAGATGGGGCATGTGCGCAGACTGTATGCGCGGCGTTGCGGCACTACTCGACGCGCACGGTGCACCCAGCTATAAAGAGCGCGCTTGCTAGATCGCGCGCAGTATCTGAATGCAGGCGCTAGGCGCCGGCGACGGGCCTACTAGCGCGGGCGACTGAGCAACGCACGCTACCTGCAGACTTAGCTAGCTGGGCCGGCCATGGCCCATGCATGGGGGATGGCGCCTGCGACGCGGCCCGGGGGATTTAGTAGATAAAAGAGTGAAATATTTTTTTCACTTGTACTGTTGTAGTAACTGTTGTACTTGCACATCCCGCGATCGCCCCCACACACATGCACACAACGGGTGACAAAATGGCTTCCACTTCCAGCTGCAAGAAGACAACGGGGACATCCATGCACGAACACCGAAAAGGCCACAGCATTTAGGCGCGAGCTCACCCACGGAGGGAGAAAAGCAAAGGAGATGGGGGTTGCGTCCATGAGTTTGGAAGTCTATTGTCCAAGTTGCTGATGTTAGGGTTCTGGGGGTTTTCTAGCAAGCTTGAGAATGCCACAATTCTGTGAAGGAGAAACTATGGAAGAATGCCTTTTTGACGGCGACAAAGTGTTGTTGCCAACAAGCTTGGTTTGTCGGGTAAAAGATACCTGTGCGACTTTGACCATGGTTGCACATGCAATCAAGTAATCCTTCAACCTGCTGTGTGGATTCTTCAATATTTTGCGATAGGCCGATGTTTTCAAGGATGTTTTGAGCTACGAAACATGGAAGACCAAGTTGACTTCGGATGAACGAGCCTCCTTGTCAGTAAGCTAAAACTCTATTCGGAATTTCCGTGAACCATGTAGTGATACACTTGGCTCCTCACAAGCCTTCGGCCATTTTCTCCCGTGTATTTCAAATGTTCAGCAATAGCGGCTGGCCTCAAGTTCCATTCAAGTGAATGAAAATGTATGGCATATTGTACAATTGGTTCTATTGAAATAATTGAAATTAATCGAATTGAAAATTTCTTCCCAAGAAGGAAGAAGTTGAATGGGACACAGACTGGTTGTTGGGTTTACTGTTGGGGGCATTTCTGGGCCAGCTAAGTTACAGTCAGTATCTGGCAATGCGCCAGAATGTCCTTTGAACACTAAGTAGCTTGTTTATATTCTGATGCCATTGCAGTGTATTTCGTATATGTTTGACTACAATAGATTGTATTCACGTCGTATGATGTATTCCACTTTTTGATACAGCTGAGTTCAACCCAGTACATGTACATGACGGTGTATTTGTGTGCAAGTGTTGACATAATATGCGGGTTGTCAAAATACCCTGTGTATAATTTACTATAAACATATTAATTTTTTCTCCTTGAATCGGATATAATTATAGTGCAAGTATGACCCTTTCCAGTCATTTGACGTCGGATTTAGAGTACTGTAGGAGTTGAATGTCTAACGGGGCACAAAGTCTAACATTTTAACGAGAAAGAATCCATCGTTAACTCAAGAAACGTTACACGTATGTTATTCCTTCTCTCCTCTGTACGAGAGAAATAGAAGACAGGTGTGTGATGGCAGGGTCGTTAAACTTTGTGCCTGCTAAGCGGGAATTTTTTTGCAAATCGTTCAACTTTAGACTAGTCACACTTTCAACTCTTACAGTACCCCGGGGTGGGTTCCTTTGAAGTACAGTAGAGTCGCGCGCTGAAGAACGTGGAGCCCAAGAACGTCCAGCCTGAAATACGAAGAACGCCACAGCCTAAAGTTAAGAACGGCGGTGTTGTTTTTATGGCAGCTTGTGGGATACATATGATTCAGTACGGATTGTTTCTAAGAACGTGTTGTAAGAACGCAGCCAGATTGCTGAAAAAATAAAAACGTCCCAGGCTAACCCCTTGGAAACAACGTTCTTAGGCGCGTGACTCTACTGTATGATACACGGAAGTTTCACTGTAACCTGAAACTGACCGGTATGAACATACCGGTAGTCAGATAAATGGTATAGATATCCATGGACGTGCCTACAACCTAAACGAGTTGTGAAGTACGGCACCATATCTGTACTTTTTAGAGCTAGAGATCCAGGGCCTGCACAGGAGGCACACACCCATTCATTCAGCGCCGTCAAATGTCTTCCCGAGTCGCCGGTGGGGTGACCGCAACCGTCCAGATTTAAGCGAGGACAGTTGATTGCACTCGTGGATCTAGCATTCTGTACTTTTCAGTCTGCAGCACCTTGTTCGCCGTCCTGTGTACAGCGCTGTATAGATCTTCCGTATGTTTGGTCTCTTCAAGCCGACATTCGTCGTCGTACTTCTCAGTCTTGACTTGAACTGGTGAATTATTTGAAAATTGCAATCTTTACGATAGCATCAAGCCTTTTCTTTATCGGCATGACCGGGTGGAACGGTACCTGTCTCGAAGAGTATGTGATGGAACCATTTAGTACCGGGACGTCTGTCGCCAGTACATCCTGGACCAGGTATCCTGGACCATGAAATGCAGCTTTTTCTAGAGCTCTTTGAATTCTCCCTGTAAGCCGATGTTGGTGCTGGTGTGTTTGAAGTGTCTCTCTGCATGTGCCCGCTGAGCATTTGTTGTTTGTGTTTCTGTTGCCAGCATCTCTTGCCCAAGGGAACTGCTAAAGAGCAAGAAAAGGCTTTACGGTGAGTCCCATTGGATGTGTGGTGTTGTATCCCTAAACTGCGTAACAAATAATATTTATATGGTTTGTATGAGACTCAATCAGACTGATTTTTCCGCATCTACGGGAGCGCCACTATCCTCAAGGAGCAAGGTGCAGATGCACCTAAACCGATTAGCTAGAACTGGTGCATGGTTCCTTGCTCCCATGCTCAATGCTCATACTTGAGCAGTGCACGTTGCATACCACGATCATACACTGCCACAGATACTAAGAAATGCAACTCTCTCTCTCTCTCTCTCTCTCTCTCTCTCTCTCTCTCTCTCTCTCTCTCTCTCTCTCTCTCTCTCTCTCTCTCTCTCTCTCTCTCTCTCTCTCTCTCTCTCTCTCTCTCTCTCTCTCTCTCTCTCTCGCTCGCTCCTCTCTCTCTCTCTCTCTCTCTCTCTCTCTCTCTCTCTCTCTCTCTCTCTCTCTCTCTCTCTCTCCTCTCTCTCTCTCTCCTCTCTCTCTCTCTCTCTCTCTCTCTCTCTCTCTCTCTCTCTCTCTCTCTCTCTCTCTCTCTCTCTCTCTCTCTCTCTCTCTCGCTCTCTCTCTCTCGCTCTCTCTCTCTCTCTCTCTCTCTCTCTCTCTCTCTCTCTCTCTCTCTCTCTCTCTCTCTCTCTCTCTCTCTCTCTCGCTCTCTCTCTCTCTCTCTCTCTCTCTCTCTCTCTCTCTCTCTCTCTCTCTCTCTCTCTCTCTCTCTCTCTCTCTCCTTCTCTGTGTGTGTCTTGTTCTTGCAGTGAGCTTTTTAGTCGGAAAAATGTCTTCTTTGGAAGCCCACTGGATCGTTTCCAGGAGCAGCTGGCTGGTAAGTCCGTCGTGTGGGAAGCAAGCTGTGTATATGAGCACTGGTATTTACTAGTGGTGAAACGAATATACCGAATGTTCGAATATTCGTTCGGTTTGACACATTCGAACGAATATTTCTCATGGCGAATATTCGTTAACCCTTTGAGGTGCCACTGAACGCGTGAAAATGCGCAATTGCAGTTCACTCCACCCATTTCCATCATAACTTACGTTCTGTTTGCTTGATTTTGACAGTCTAGGGCTCTTTGAAACGCTCTTTCCGCTGCCAAGAGAATGAGGCCACGCTCAACTCCGTGGGTGCCACAAAGCCTGCTCAGAGCGCAGGGAATCGCCATAGGTCGGGCCTCGTGTTGAAAGAAATACTTCTAAATTTCATCCCAATGCCATTTCGCTGTCGTTTCTTGCACAGCTCTGGATTTTTTTGCATCTCAATCAGTAGTTTCGACGTCATGACACCCACACGTCATCAGCTGCTGCACACCACGTGATCCACGGGAAATCCCCGAAGCACGAGGCAAAAAAATGATTTTGAGACGTTTGAACAATTTAGTGCCGCGATCAAACTTTCGAGCGCCATATCTTTATCATCGTTTATCCTATCGCAAAAGCGATTACACCATTGGAAAGCTTGGAGCTTCCTCTTTGATCTACATATTTCGATATTTGCAACAGGACAAAAATCGATGGAGTTACGACAGTTTTACGGTACGTAAACAATATCAGTCGTTAATGACTGATGCACCGCTAAGGGTTAACCCGGTATGCAGAATCAACCGGGCGACTTCAAACTTTCGTAACTTCGTGAATACTTGACCGAATCGCTTCATTGAAAGATCTAGCGGCATTAGCAAACTCTCAGCTGTTGTTTAGAAGCCACCCGAACGCAATCCAGGGTCCTGGAGGGGAGGTATGGCACTCGAACGAAAATCACGTCTCATGCTCAAGCTGTTTTTTGAGCCTGTGAAAGGCACTTCAGCTGGGGATTTTTGTGAAAAATGACCTAGAAATGATGGAGAAATATATGCCTTCGTTCGTCATGCCTAATAATAGTGACAATATCCAATAAAATGACTGAGAGGAGGGCATGTGATGTCATCCGTGTTAACGAAAGAATATTCGTTCGTTCGTTCGTTAAGCCGAAGAATATTCGGCTACTGGGTTTTGATATTCGTTTCACCACTAGTATTTACTAGTATCAGCAAGGGAGCAAGATCTGTGTTTATGTTGATTGTCTGCAACGTTTGGAATTGATGTGATCTACGAGTTGTGTGAGGATTGGTTACAGTAATCGGAGTGCAGGGTGTGTGCCTTAGACGGGATTTTGATATGAGGTCGACCAAGGTGCAACATTTGGTGTTTAATTGTAGCCCTGAATGGTTTCACGCTATGGCCTCTAGGAACCTTCTGCGAATATCATGTAGAGATTGTGATCGGGGAGGCTCTGTGCATGTTTAATTTGGAGTCACTATTGCACCTGATGCTTTGTCATTGGGTACTCGAGAATTGGCCAAGCGCTCTACATGCAATTGTGTTACACAAAAGAAAGTAAAATAGGGATGTTTCGTTATTACTCAGAGTTTCATGGCAAAAACCAATCATCAGACAGGTTTTTGCCATGAAACTCTGAGTAACAATGAAACAGCCCTATTTTACTTCCTTTTGTGTACCGGTAATACCCATGTGCTTGTACACTTGCTCTTTTCTGCAGTGGGTGACTACAGTCCCGACGTCTGCATGGCTAGGGATCAAGCCATCTCTGATGACTACAAAGATTATCAGGTACCGTATATTCTCTATTATAAGCGCCATGCTTATATTTTTTCAACACCCCTCTACCCCGTGCTTATATTGGAGACCGCGCTTATATTAGAGACCGTGCTTATATTTTTTCAACCAATACATCCATACAGAGCAAGAAGAAGTACATGCTAGATATTATGCATGCAGCATTGATTTCCACCAAGACCGTGCTAATTATAGAGACTGTGCTTATAATGTTTCGAAAGGTGCTCACAGTGTGCTAGTATTAGAGACTGCTAGTAATGGAGACCTGTGCTTATAATAGAGAATATACGGTATGTGTGATACGGCAGTTCTAAAGAATGTGCTTCTGTAAAGGAGGCTGACGGTTGCTGCCTGTTCTCCAGTCCTTTTCTAACAAAAGGTGTGCAATCGTTTCCAGTTTTTAGCTTTTGTGTTATTTTCTACTGTTATTGTTGACTGTGTGTGAATACAGCATCGCACATGCACATATTTCCGTCGCCTTGTCGAGGATCTGATGGTAAAAAAAGAGGTGAGGTGGACTTTGCCGGAGGCTATAGATTTAGAACGTGCAGTTTGATGTTACTCGTATGACCATCACAGCCAGTGTATGTTTATGTGTTCTAATATTTGTCATGATTTTCAGGGGGGGGGGGGGGGGGGAGAGAGTGTGTGTCTGTGTGCACACATGCATGCATGCCTGCCCATGTGTGTGTGTGTGTGTGTGTGTGCACACATGCATGCATGCATGCCTGCCCATGTGTGTGTGTGTGCATGTGTTTTTGAATTAAGTTGCATCATTTGTTGATCTGGCGTGCTAGTATGTGTACCTGCATTAGCAGAGTTGAAGCACGTGTGCGTAGCAGCAAACTCGACAATGTAATGGCACTCCACTGTCCTTGTATAATTGTTTGTGCACAGTCCATGGTATCATCTTTATTGACACCAGGTGCGTCCAAGACTCCTACAATCATGTAAGTTGCTGTTGTGTTCGGCTCAGAGCATGTCTGACCTTCGGGCACATACACACAGCCCATGGCTGTTTGAAACAAGCATGTCAAGCTTACCACCTGGAGAATGTGTATTCTGTTCTTTTTTGAAAAGTGATTTTCCAATACCGGATGCTAGTACATGTACTGGAATGATGTTGAACAATCAACATGTACAGTGCTGGCAACTGAAATTTGACCCCCCTAGCGTCTCGTACGAATCGCTAACGCGGCTAGCGCACCGCTAGGGGGTCGGATTTCAGTTGCCAGCACTGTATCATAGTACTGTATGTCAAGGACCCATTGAATGTACTGTAGCAGTTTTTTAGCGTTTTCTGAATCTGGACAAATTCACGGTGAAATATTTTAGCGATCAGGGTTTCAGAGTAAAAAAATGATGACTACGGTACTGTTATGTACATGTCAAGTTTCCATTGGTGCGACAAAACTTTAGTGAAAAGTCTCCTTTCGCTAAAATATCACCGGCGCTAAAATTAGCCGTTTTTATATATACAGTAATTGTTTTTTCGTGCCAATAATTTTAAAGCAAATTGGAAGCTCTCCCAATTTTTATAACGGTGCATGCATCTATATGTCGTCCAGATCAGTCAAGAAGAACAAATCGAACATTTTCTGACCCAAACGTTTTTGTTCCCCTTCTCATCATCGCTCATCATGAGAGAGACCGCCGAGGAAACCGCCATATGTGGCAACGGACCCATTTGAAACCTTTCACATCTGCTTTGGTGATGTATTACTCCATGCGTGAAATGCAGAAATTTTGCAGCGCCGAAATTTTGTATATTTCCAGTAGATAAATACTTCATTCCATAAAATAATAATAATTCCAGCCGCCAATGCAAGCGAATTTCAAACTGCGGAGCAGAACGCACGGCAAGTAAATGATCACGCAGATATCAGGAGCTCCAGCTGCTGAAGACGATGCCGTCAGAAGGCCGTTTACTGGTGCTGTTGGTACAGTTTTGATGTCGTCAGAAACTGGTGACGGCACAGGTAGTGGTACAGCGACGGGTGTCTGGGGTGTAAGGCTGGCCAGTGCTTCGTCCTCAGAGCAGTCCTCACCAAGAAGAGGAGACAGGGCCAAAGGAAGAGAGAAAGAGAGAGAAGGGGAGGAGCAGGTGACTGGTGTAGTCCTGGTGGCATTATATATTGTTAAAAAAGTGTCTTAAGACACCAGTCAAGGTGAGGTAAAAGTCCACCAAATTCTACATGCTTTTTTTAAATTATCGCTTTGGCAGATCGGTCTAATGTTTAGGTGACTGCGTTGGAGTGTATAAATTACAGCAGCTTCAACACTGGACAAGTACATTGTACTAGAGAATATAATGTTGTGCATGTAGTACAATCGACAACAAATCTTAAAGATTAAGTATACATGTGGCTCCGTCAATTTCTAAAATACATGCGAGAATTTCGGAGTCCTTATTGATGATGTGAAGAAGAGGTTGGTGCGACTTCGGCGATAGTAGGGGAAGAGTGTGTTCGATGGACTTTTCGTGTGCTCTGGATGGCAGTCGTGAGTCAGTCAAGTGAAAATTCAAGTCGGCAGGAAAACCGCGAGCTCCCATGTAGGGAGCGACACACTCTTCCCTTATTGCTGATGATGGTGAAGAATAGCTTGAGATTTGTAGTTTTTCTTTCCCTGATAAGCTTCCTGTCTCCAAGAAAGATGCATGCGAGTGTTTGTTGATATACAGCTGGACATCTTCTTTGTGTTTTGTTGTGCAGGCCAGCACAGCAACAGCACTTGGCTGTGTGCTCATCGGCAGATCTGAAGTATCGCAAGTAGGTGCTCTCCTATCTTGTCTCACTGTCTCACTGCTGCACATTCTTGCAAACGCAGTGTACACGTACATGCATATAGCATCAGCATTATGCTCATGCCATTATAGCTAGCGTACATGTACTTAGGAATGCTTTGCAGTTGCACAGACGGTCGATACTTTGATCGTCTGCACATCGTCGGGTGTGATTGTTCATGCTGGCTATGAGCGGAGATAAAACTACTAGTTATGCATCCATTATCCCTTCTAGCGTTTCTTCTGTGGCGTCTTCATGAAATATGAACCCTGTGTGCTCTCTAACGGTTGTGTGTGTGTGCGTGTGTGTGTGTGTGTGTGTGTGTGTGTGTGTGTGCATGTGTGTGTGTGTGTGTGTGTGTGTGTGTGCATGTGTGTGTGTGCATGTGTGTGCATGTGTGTGTGTGTGCATGTGTGTGTGTGTGCATGTGTGTGTGTGTGTGTGCATGTGCGTGCGTGTTTTTTCTGTGTGTGTATGTGTGTGATTGATGTCATCATCTAGGATGCTGATGGAATGTCGACAAGAAGCCAACGTAAGATTTCCCTCCCGTAGATCTTGACAACTTTGGTTGGTGTGTCAGCTCTGTGTTACTCTGTGTTGAATTTGGTTGTGCGATAATTATTTTAAAGTCAACCTCCTGAATAACGACCTTGGTTATAACACCAACCTGCGAATAGCGGCACAATCTCCGAACCCAGTGCCCATTTGACTTTATACGTTCAACCTCACAAATAACGACAACTCGCGAATACCGACACCTTTCTCATGCACCATCCAGGGTCGTTATTTGCAAGGTTGACTGTATGTAACTGTACGTGCACTTTCTTGCAGCCAGCCAACGCTGTGTGTGTGTGTGTGTGTGTGTGTGTGTGTGTGTGTGTGTGTGCGTGCATCAGGACAGATCCTACCATGTGCTTCAGTACAGCACAGGACTGTCGGGCGCCGAAGAACTGGGGGGGGGGGGGGGGGGGGGGGGGGCAGGGTTCTATCCTAGCCCGTTCTTATTTTTAGCGAACACAGCAGTTTCGTTCTTATTCGATGGTACAGTCTTACATGTACATTTTTGCAGAGTTATACGTCTGAGTGTACATTATAGTGTACATTACGATTTCCGTTCTTATCTGCAAAAAAATCCAGCCTAGACCGTTCTTAAAAATTGGTGAAATTCTAGCCTGGCCTTTCTTCGGCGGTGCGTTCTTCGGCGCCCGACGGTACTGTAGAGATGAATACATGTTACGCAGCTGTACTGCTATTCTCTGGACTGTGAGTAGTAGTAGTGGTGGTGGTGGTGGTGGTGGTGGTGGTGGGACTTGCTGTTCTGTTCAGTCCGTGCACACCTAATACACAGTATGGACAAAGGGTATGTGCCAGTCCCGCTGCATGGCCTCTATGACCTGAAGGCTGAGAACAATGGGGCACGGGTTACGAGCAACACAGTCCACCAATTGAACCAGATATTGCAGTGTCAGAAAGTGCAACAACAAGGCCACGCAGCTAACACATTTTATGACTTGTGGAAAATGTGGATAGTACTAATTGCTTATCCATCCATGTGTTGTGAATGTGTGCGTGTGATCGTAAAACTTCCTGTTCATACAGGTGAATGAAATATCATCAGACGAAGATGAGTTGGAGTACTTGACTGAAGTATCAGGTATGATAAGAATGGATTTTTTTGCTTTCTTCGTGTAGACCAAGATGCATGCATTTCCCTAGCAAACTGACAGACTACGCTGTATTACAAGTACATTGTAGTACCATAGGAGGGGATTCACCCAGTCACCAGTGTGGGTAGAGTGCTCCACACCACCGGGGGCCAGAGCGTAGTACATAGTACCAAGAGAATTGCATTTCTGAGTTTTGTGCTTCCAGTTGCCTGAGGATTGCCGCTATGAGCATGAAAGTCAGAGTTGCAGCAACATAACTGTGGTCCACTGCTGTACTGTGGTCCACTGCTGTACTGTGGTCCACTGCTGTACTGTGGTCCACTGCTGTACTGTGGTCCACTGCTGTACTGTGGTCCACTGCTGTACTGTGGTCCACTGCTGTACTGTGGTCCACTGCTGTACTGTGGTCCACTGCTGTACTGTGGTCCACTGCTGTACTGTGGTCCACTGCTGTACTGTGGTCCACTGCTGTACTGTGGTCCACTGCTGTACTGTGGTCCACTGCTGTACTGTGGTCCACTGCTGTACTGTGGTCCACTGCTGTACTGTGGTCCACTGCTGTACTGTGGTCCACTGCTGTACTGTGGTCCACTGCTGTACTGTGGTCCACTGCTGTACTGTGGTCCACTGCTGTACTGTGGTCCACTGCTGTACTGTGGTCCACTGCTGTACTGTGGTCCACTGCTGTACTGTGGTCCACTGCTGTACTGTGGTCCACTGCTGTACTGTGGTCCACTGCTGTACTGTGGTCCACTGCTGTACTGTGGTCCACTGCTGTACTGTGGTCCACTGCTGTACTGTGGTCCACTGCTGTACTGTGGTCCACTGCTGTACTGTGGTCCACTGCTGTACTGTGGTCCACTGCTGTACTGTGGTCCACTGCTGTACTGTGGTCCACTGCTGTACTGTGGTCCACTGCTGTACTGTGGTCCACTGCTGTACTGTGGTCCACTGCTGTACTGTGGTCCACTGCTGTACTGTGGTCCACTGCTGTACTGTGGTCCACTGCTGTACTGTGGTCCACTGCTGTACTGTGGTCCACTGCTGTACTGTGGTCCACTGCTGTACTGTGGTCCACTGCTGTACTGTGGTCCACTGCTGTACTGTGGTCCACTGCTGTACTGTGGTCCACTGCTGTACTGTGGTCCACTGCTGTACTGTGGTCCACTGCTGTACTGTGGTCCACTGCTGTACTGTGGTCCACTGCTGTACTGTGGTCCACTGCTGTACTGTGGTCCACTGCTGTACTGTGGTCCACTGCTGTACTGTGGTCCACTGCTGTACTGTGGTCCACTGCTGTACTGTGGTCCACTGCTGTACTGTGGTCCACTGCTGTACTGTGGTCCACTGCTGTACTGTGGTCCACTGCTGTACTGTGGTCCACTGCTGTACTGTGGTCCACTGCTGTACTGTGGTCCACTGCTGTACTGTGGATTGCACTCACTGTATTAGTGTTTGCTTTAGTGATAGAGTGGCAGCTGTTGTTTGTAACCGTAGGCCCGAAAAAGAAGCAGGTTCAAATACACTATCTGACTTGTCAACTTGATTTGAAAACTTTGTTGCAGTGAGGCGTACGCTGCTTGTCAAGTAACTGGTGGTGTTAGGGGACATTATAGCGTAATTTGTAGTTCCTTGGTCTTTTCTTTGCTATAAATTGAGACTATGATACCTTTGCTACGAGCCCGAAAAACGCCATTGGCTTTGCGATGACAAGAAGCCCCATGCCAGGCAGGCAGGTGGGTGGGTGGGTTTGCAAGTTGCGACATGACCCTTCTCTGTCCTCTACTCTCTATATGTATTGAATAGGTACTGGTCGAGTGGTTGCAACGCCAGCACTCTCTGCACCTCGCACGCACGGAGAGGCCAGCCAGACGAACAGCACCAGCCACGAGGACCGAGGCGGCAGTGATGCAGCCTGTCCGATCAACGGCCTCTCTAGTGGCGCTGCTCCCTCCATGTCATCGCAGCTTGTTACCGATGAGGACTACATCAACATGATGAAGAGACACCGGAAACGGAGACACCGCCAGGACGTGAGTGAAGCGGTGATGCTTGGACATTGCCATATCTCTGTTTTCGCTACTCTTCTTTTCATTGTTTCATTGGGACTGTCATGTTTGCAGTACTGAGGACTGCATGGGCAAGATGTTGGTACTGCCTGGTGTTTAGATAAGCGTGTAGATGTATTGCCACCCTACAGAGGTTTTATACTCAGTATCTGCTTCCTACATAGGCCATAGCATGGTGTGTTTTCTGTGTGATCACTCATCACGATGAGCCCCAGTTTTGCTTAGAGAGGGAGTTCCGCGCTCCTGTGGGTAATTAATGAAATAAATGTCATGTCCACTTGAGAGTTGATCCACGTTAGAGAAAACAGGCACCTAGATTTAGATAACACCTAATAGGCACTAGAGTATGCACTGTGTGTGAAGGGTAGGCTGGTCACCTAATTCTACATTGCACCTGAAACCTGGCCGGTCCCTGACACCGAAATTTAACTACACCTAAAATGACATGTTAAACAGTACTATCCCAGAAGACCATTATAACTAGGACGAAGGGATGCTATGTCCAGTCAAATGACCCTGGATAAGGAGCACTGTACACGGCGACCGCATTTGCAAGGTCCCTCAAGCGGTTGGCTTGGACAGGTTCCACTGTATACTATGCCATTGGCTAATTTACTTCATTACCCTCAAGGCTGAATTGCGAAGTTATAATTCACCTGAGTGATTTATTTGTCCCAACTCCTGTTGTGATTTGCTTGTTGTGTGCCGGTGTGTATTGTACTGCACAGTGTCATCCTGAATTGAATACGGATGGTACAACGCTCAACGACATTTTGGGACGCTGTCAAATGGCAAAGAGACCGAAGCTAGGTGAGAAGCGTCCCCGCTTTACTATGACAGTGAGAACGTTTGTGTATGTGTGCGTGTGTGTGTGTGTGTGTGCGTGTGTGCGTGTGTGTGTGCGTGTGTGCGTGTGTGTGCGTGTGTGTGTGCGTGCGTGTGTGTGTGTGTGTGCGTGTGTGTGTGTGTGTGTGTGTGTGCGTGTGTGCGTGTGTGTGTGTGTGTGTGTGTGTGTGCGTGTGTGTGTGTTTGTGTGTGTGTGTGTGCGTGCTGGCATGCAAACAAGATCCTTTACAGATTGAAGACTACATGGAGAAAAAGGACGGTGTGATTTTTCTAGTTGTGAATAACTTCCTTTAAGTTAACCCTCTTACTCTGTGCTGTGTATTCTCTCTGTCTGTATCTGTCTCTGTCTCTCTCACTCTGTCTGTGTCTCTCTCTCTCTCTCTCTCTCTCTCTCTCTCTCTCTCTCTCTCTCTCTCTCTCTCTCTCTCGCTCTCTCGCTCTCTCGCTCTCTCGCTCTCTCGCTCTCTCTCACTCTCGCTCTCTCTCACTCTCGCTCTCTCGCTCTCTCTCCCTCTCTCTCTTGCTCTCTCTCTCTCTCTCTCTCTCTCTTTCTCTCTCTCTTTCTCTCTCCCTCTCGTTCACACGCGCACACACACACACACACACACACACACACACACACACACACACACACACACACACACACACACACATGTCTGCCATCTCTCTAGCCACCAAGAAACATTCTGTCATCATTCCGAAGAAAGCATCCGCTGCTTCCAAGAACCTGCTGAATGGCACTCTGAAGGGCAAGGTCAAAGGCAAGCCAGGCAAGAAAAGCACTAAGCATCAACAGCAGACTCCTGCTGAAGTTACAGCGCTGGGTGCGCATACTTCATTCTTTGCTCTAGTCCGGCACCTGTTCAGTGGCTGTGCGGACTCCCGCACGTCCATGCATCGCCTGGAGGAGAAGATTCTCATCTGGCAGAACTCTGATGCTGGGATCAACTGCGACTGGGCGCTGGAGGAAGAGAGCTGGGTAGCCTTGGTACTACCCGCACTCAGATATCTTGCTGCTGAGGATGGAGGTAAGGGGGAGGTATGGGGCAACAATTTCTAACCTGATTACTAAGTAGGTATAGTCTTCGAAGTACTTCAAAGTACAGTCAGACCTCGCTTATCTGGTCCTCTTTTATCCGGATCCCTCGCCATCCGGAAGAAAATCGTTGGTTACCGATTTACAGCATATGGCATGCATACATACATACAGTATGTGTGTTCGATTATCCAGTTCACTCGCCTGTCTGGATAATTTTTTTGTGAAAAACGGATGTGTGTGGTTATGTGAGGTCTGAGTGTGCTCCCCTTTTGTGGTGTGGAGTTCTGATATCATGGGATTGCGTGCAATGATCTCCATTGAGTGAAAGTGACCGTTTTTACATTCATATTTCTCCTGTAGAAACACTTAATTGCTAGAGTGTTTGCTGCAGCACACGTTAGCACAAGACCGCTCCTAGTTTTCTTCCTTCCGATCTGCATGTTGTGTAAGTAACTTTGCCTCTTTCATGACTTAGGCACAAGACAGTTAGGAGACTTATAATAAGTCTCCATTATAAGTCTCCTAACTGTCTCGTGCCTAAGTCATGAAAGAGGCAGTGAATGGCTGCATCATATCTATCTTACACATTCTTACCTGATGGTCTCTTCCTTTCATTTAGCCGTATCATCTTTCTCACCGCTGCCTGGGTTTGCACCGATGACTGATTTCAAGGATCGCATTCAGCAGTGGAAGTGGATAGGTCACGGGCGAGATTCGGACACAGCGCTCAAGGCACTGTGCGACCATTTCCTAGCAACTCGCCGTGACATTGTGGTAAGCCTGCCCCCTTCTCTCTTCTCTCTCTCTCTCTCTCTCTCTCTCTCTCTCTCTCTCTCTCTCTCTCTCTCTCTCTCTCTCTCGCTGTTTTTATTGATGTTGACTTCTGTCAAGTTTTGGTTAGGGTAAAGAAAAATAGATCAGTACTCCATTCATTATGCACATCCCAGTACTAGTGTTGTTATGTTGTTGACCTGGGTTAGCCTTGATGAGTGCAATTGCATTGGTTTATCTGAGATGTACCCGGGTCGCAGGTGGGCTCCTCTTCTGTGTTAAATGGCATGTGATTAGATTTGTCCAACTGTCCTGCATCTATATGTACCTACAGTTCGTTCGAAGCACAATTTTTGTGTAGCTCAAAGAGACATGGTGTGAATGAAAAATGGAGACTGGTACAAAGAGCCTGGAGCACGAGTTTCGAAAATGGAAAGAACAGGAAAGTAGGATTAACTGCACAGTTCATCCTATACTAGGGCGCGTGTAAAGAAAACATTTTATTTTATTTTTGTCTACTCAGGGTGCGTTCTTCAATCCTCTCGGAAAAGTTTGAGAATCTCGGAAAAGTTCGAGAAGTCTTCTTATATCCTCTCTGAACTTTAGGAGACTCTCCAAAGCTCTCCGAACTTCAGAGGTGGTTGAAACTTGGAGATTCCCCACGTTTTGGGATCAGCGCATGCAAACTACTGGTAAAAGCCACGTGTTGATCATGAGTGTACGACATTCCCTTTTCGCATACACACAGTGCGTACTACATTCGTGTCACTCAAGATCACGGCCTCTTTGGCGCTTCACGTATGCAAGAGATCTCCAAATTCTTCGAGACCCGTTCCTAAATTATCCCAGTTTATTCCGACTTCCAGGAGAAATTTCTCCGAGAAGCTAGAGAAAATAAGAACGCACCCTAGGATGTAGAAAGTTAGGGCACCATTTTTTATGAATGGACTGTATCTACCTTCTTTTGTATTCGTTGTGTGTGTGTGTGTGTGTGTGTGTGTGTGTGTGTGTGTGTGTGTGTACGCACGCGTCCTCTCAGGAACCTGACCTTGGCGAAAAGTCGCCGCCGCCACCACTAACGTAAGAGTCAATTAATTTGGGTTCTCTCCCACTCAGTAGCTCTGCCACAGAGGCATAGAATGCCTTGGTGTTAGTGCCTATACTTCTTGAATATGTATGCATTGATACTGTGTGCAGGTGTATGCCTTGATACTGTGTGCATGTGATGTAGCTGATGTGATCACTGCCCTTTAGGGCGTGGTGATGTGTGCGGTACGTGTACTTCGGTGTGAACTCCTACCAATTCACCCCACCATGTCTATGTAGCTTGCGTGCCGTGCAATCTCTGCACGGCTAGTCACCCAAGTGGTGACGTATGTTATATTGTTTAGTGCTTGTATTGTTGGTGTGTCTGAAAAATCAAATGGTTGAATGTATGGTGTGTGTTGATGTCTTGTTCCATACGCAGTGTAACCGATTACGTAGTGAGGGCTAGCACAAGGGATGAGAAGGGTCAGTTCCAATCTCAGGAGTCACGGCGCTATGCAAATGCTCACCGATCATTCACATACCACATGCATGGGTTCTTCTCGGTGGTTGGGCCAGTCAAGGTATGTCACTACTGCTGCTGCTGCTGCTGCTGCTGTTGGTGCTGCTGCCCACTGACTCTGCTGCTGCTGCTTCCGCTGCTGTTGTTGCCACCTCCACCACTGGTGCTGCTGCTGCTGCTGCATGTCTCTATTTCATTATGCTTTTCGTAAAATTTGTCTCATTCATGGCTTGTGCTGCGCTAGTAGATCTCTATTCTTGAACGGCTTACCCATGCTTTTACAATTACTATTGGTCAGAAGAGGCTGATGACCTTTACTGTACATGATGTGTTTGTGTGTGTTTGTGTGCGTGTGTGTGTGCGTTTGTGCGTGCGTGCGTGTGTGTTTGTGTTTCTCAGGGAGTGTTCAACAAAGACTCTGGCCTCAGTAAGGCCAGAGAGCACCCGCTGCTGATCTCTAATCGACCAGCTTGTGTGACTATCTTGTCTATCGGTAAGCCATACCACTGCTGTCGTACCACAACCACTATTGCCATTTTAACTTTTTTAGGTATTTCCTTCTGTTCACTGCGGAAATGTAGTGTTCGTAATGTGTAGATATTAGCAGAGCTCTATTGTTCTCCTTCTTATCCACATCTCAATAATGCCCATACCCTCAGCATATACACCCACATGCACATTCTTGTATTCATTTGGCGCTGCCTGAACAAATCTTCAAGTACTCTGTTTGCAAGCTTTTTCACCCGTAGTCCCTCTCTCCGAACACGAGGAGGGAGCAGCAAGTTACTCATCATTCCTGTCTCCCCCACTGCATCCTCAGCTAAGCGCATTAGCCATGCTGGAGCTATCCTGTGGAACCAGCTCCCAGACACAGCACGCCTCGAAAGAAAGCGCTCCACTTTCAAATCGCTAAGCCTGGCCTTTCTGTTAGGCAGTACCGTCAACTAGGATGAACTCATCTGCTTCACTACCTCTCTCTCTCTCCCTCTCTCTCTCTCTCTCTCTCTCTCTCTCTCTCTCTCTCTCTCTCTCTCTCTCTCTCTCTCTCTCTCTCTCTCTCACTCACTCACTCCTTTCTTCCCGGTTGCCGTGCTTGTGACTTTTTTTCCCCTGCTGCCGTGCTCATATTGGTTATCTAACTACAGCTGTATCCTCTTCTTGGTTCTGTTTGTCCGCTTATTATTATATATTTTTCTTTTCTCTTATTAGGGAGGTTTCGCTCTACGGAATTACGTATGAAAATAACGTATGAACTGCACGGAATTTTCATACGTAAAAATCAGAGCTGTTGGGTTTCGCTCTACGTGATTTCTCCACGACTGCTAAACATGCGTTGTTGCTTTGGAGACGCGTTGGCTGCATGCGCCCACCGTATGCACCATAAACCGAAACCGCGTTTTCTATGATATTATGCACGTGGTGTACGGTGTGTGTACCTTGTGTTTCGCGCGGCTTGAATGTTGCCATGGACAAATGCGGAAAATGCGAAAAAATATTTCAAAAAGTCCTACGGAGGACCCAACGTAGGAAAGAGCTTTCCTACGGAAATCCGTAGAGAGATTTACGTATGAAAGTTGCCCTCGCTCCCCGGCGCGTACGACATACGGATTTTCATACGTAATTACGTAGAGCGAAACCTCCCTATTATCAGTGGGACCATTGTCATTAGGTTTAGGCCTGTTTTGGAACTCCACTTTAAAGAAAGCCAAACAACAACAACAACAATAAACATCTCAATATACATCTCAATACACATCTCAATACACATCTCAATACACATCTCAATACCGTATTTTTACCAGTTGTAAGTCGACCCCGGTTTTAAGTCGACCCCCGTTTCTGGAGGTCTCAATTCTGCATTTTAAAGTTTTCACCCAACGAAGCATTACTAACCACTCCCTGCTACTAACACATCAACAAATCAGGTAAACATTCTTTATTGGAGGGCATACCGTCCCAATCCTTGAAAAATGCCAATAAACTGGCAAAAATGTGTACCCATGGTGCACTCGTGCATGCAGTGCAGGTCATTTTTTGTAAGATACTGCTGATAGTTCCCGGTTATAAGTCGAATCCCGGTTGTAAGTTGACCCCCACCCTTTCTTCTTCTATTTTTAGTCGTAAAAGGTCGACTTACAACCGGAAAAATACGGTACACATCTCAATACACATCTCAACACACATCTCAACACTTCTCAACACACATCTCAATACACATCTCAATACACATCTCAATACACATCTCAACACACATCTCAATACACATCTCAACACACATCTCAATACACATCTCAATACACATCTCAACACACATCTCAACACACATCTCAACACACATCTCAACACACATCTCAACACACATCTCAACACACATCTCAATACACATCTCAACACACATCTCAATACACATCTCAACACACATCTCAACACACATCTCAACACACATCTCAACACACATCTCAATACACATCTCAACACACATCTCAACACACATCTCAACACACATCTCAATACACATCTCAATACACATCTCAATACACATCTCAATACACATCTCAACACACATCTCAACACACATCTCAACACACATCTCAACACACATCTCAATACACATCTCAATACACGAGCCTCTTGCTGTAGATCATGGGTTGTACACCAACTGATGTGTGTGTGTGTGTGTGTGTGTGTGTGTGTGCGCGTGTGTGTGCGTGTGCGTGCGTGTGTTCGTGCGCACGCGCGTGTTTGTGTGTGTGTGTTTGCATGTTGGTGTGTGCTTGCACATGCTTACAGTACGCGACGCTGCAGCTCGACTGCCTAATGGTGAAGGCACCCGTGCTGAGGTTAGTGGAAGAGTGTGTCATGTCGTACCCTCTGCCTTTCCTACTCTGTCCATGTGTTTTGTTCATCTCTACCAGCACCTTGTTTATTGGCTAGAATACCGCGAAAGCCTGTAAAAGCCCACCGCACGTGTCAACATTCTTATTCCATCGTTAGCCCACCGCACATATGAATGCCCATGGGCGAAACCACTGGCCCGGTACATAACTGCGACAGTGCAGTGCGCGCACAGCACAGGTCCACGTGCATGTACAATACGGCAGGATAGTTACCATGGTTACCCCTAGTCCCTAGTCGTTGGTGGATATGTTGATGTGAAAGTTAGTCTGATTACAAGTATCTGAAATAACACCAGGGCTTTCACGGTATTGCCACCTGACAGCTTAGATGAGTTGAGGATTTGGTGTGATGTAGCATGGTGTTATCTGTGTTGTTAGTATCGTGTTATCTGCGCTGTCATTACCATTATATCTGTGTTGTTGGTACCATGTTATCGGTGTTATCGGTGTTATTAGCACCATGTTAACTGTATTGTTAGTACCATGTAATCGGTGTTGTTACTACCATGTTATCTGTATTGTTAGCACCATGATATCTGTGCTGTTAGCACCATCATTGCTGTGTTTGTTAGCACTATGATATCTGTGTTGGTAGTACCGTGATATCTGTGTTGATAGCACATTGTTATCTGTGTTGTTGGCACCATGCTCGTTCCCTATGTGATGACTTGACTGATTCTTTGCATGCAACTAATCACCGTGACATTGGTGTAAACAGTGTTTTGTTTTAGCCTGCTCTGAGTGAGGAAATCTTTACATGAGTGTGTGACTATGAGGTGTTAGGTGTACTTTGATGTTTTGCACGTTGACTTAGTGCCATATTCACGTGATATTTCGTGTCACATCTGTTGCTATATGTGTAGTTGTCGGTGTGCTGTTTGGGCTAGTTCTAGTTTGGTTTTCAGTTGGTGTCCATGTGCAGTGTGTATCGTGACTGGCGTCTTCCTGTAGTCTCACTGTGGTCCCTTGTTCAAGTTGTCATGTGCTCTTTTCCGTCTGCTTGTCTGTGGCTTGTGTGAGTCTACACAAGTGTCTTGCTCTACCCTCCTCCACCTTCACCGATACTAGTCTGTTTGGTGAACTAGTCTCTGTAGTGTAGTTGGCTGTGACGTGCCCTGAACAAGTCCTCACGGTCTAGACAGGCGCACTAACTAGTCTTACTTGTACTGGTCTGCTCAACTCCTCAAGTGTCTGGACCACAGCCTCTCTGTGTCAGAATGGAGTGCTCCCTGGGTCTGTCTAGATGTGATGTTCTTGTAAGTGGCTTGTACTGCTGCTGTTGTCTGGTTTGCTTCCTTGGCAGCCTGTCACATAGCTACCTAGATGTTCTCTTTATTCTGGTGCTAACCGAATGCTTGTTTCTCTGTACGGCTTGTTGCCTTGTAGATTTGTGTCCTGGTGCGTGACTCTCAGTACATTGCCCCGTCAGCTACAGATCAATCGGTAAGTGTGGTCAGCTGTGTGTAAGGATGATGTAATAATTTGTGTAAGGGGCGACGCAATAAGCACAAGCTGCCCATGGCTTAAGTTGAGACTACTGCTACAGCCATTGCTAGTGGTATTGCTGATGTATTTGCTGCTGTTTATACTACTCCCGTTGCGCTGTTGTCTTTGTTTCCTGCCTGAGCTTGCCTGCTGTTGCTCGTGTGGATTTACGTCAATTGGTGAAGAAATGCTACTATCCACTCTGTTTCGATTGCTGATCTTTCCAAGAGGTTGCTTTACTGTTTGTGCTGGTGCATTTTACGGCATGAAGTAGAAGGCTGGTTGTTGATATTTCTGCTGCTGCTGCTGCTGCTGTTGTTGTTCAGGTACATACTGTGGTGAGTGGTGCTCTGGATCGTCTCCACTATGAGAAGGATCCGTGTGTGCGGTATGACAGTAACCGAAAGCTATGGGTCTACCTGCATAGGAACCGCTCTGAAGAAGAATTCGGTGAGTGCTGCAGATGCTCAAAGTGGCGGCCTTCGTTGGATTGCATCGGTATAGGCTGTTTGTATGGACGGCCTGCGCTGCTGGGCTCGGATTGAGTGGAGAACAGATGGAGAAAGGGTTGTGCACGATATTATCATGAAACCGACTAGTTCCCTGCACCACAGGCTTCAGGGCAGCACCGGCTGTCATTTTTGGTTTTTGGCCGGAGCTAAAGAAGTTCAGATATAGTGTGTATCACCCGAGTTACGCAGCAGGCCTTCAGAAAAGTGCTGCGTTTATTGAGTGGGACATTATTTGCACACATCCCACATAGTTTTTTGCTTTAGTTTAGGATGGCATAGAGCAGGACGATTTTTTGGCAGTATGTAAAGCCCAAGTGTGCGACTGCTTATAAGTTTTGGGTCGAGTTCCTGTCATGTAGAGCAAAAGCACACTTGATGCTACATCTTTTTGACTTGTTTGATATGTTTTGCATAATAATGGATGAGTATGAATTCGATTTGGCTTCTTCACCAATGTTGTATTGTTCGTGATTTTGCTTGGTATTGTTCAGAAAAACTGCACCAGGCATCTGCGGCCGCGATACGTGCCAAGAAGCAGCTTCTTCACAAGGCCAAGGGAAAGCCACTTACGGTTAGTTGTTGTGTTTTTAATGTGTGCCTAACCTGTTGTCATTCACCACTGAGATCAGGAAGCTTAATTCAGCATGCTGTCTGCATGCGCCCGAATAGAGTCGAATGTGCCTGATTTAGCCGCTCCGACATCAGATGGCCTATTTTGTGGTAGCTTTTGAGACTCTCTTTGGTTGTTTGCTGATTCTCTACTCGTTCTTCGTGTGCTGTGTGCGTGCGTGTGTATGTGCGTGTTTGTGCGTGTGTATGTGCGTGTTTGTGCGTGTGCTGTGTGCGTGTGTATGTGCGTGTTTGTGCGTGTGCTGTGTGCGTGTGTATGTGCGTGTTTGTGCGTGTGTATGTGCGTGTTTGTGCAGGGATCTGGCAACTACCCTGTTTCTGTGCCTCCCACCACAACCAAGTCTGGCAAGTTGCATGGCAATTCGAAGGCTGCCAAAGCTGCAGCAGCGGCGGCGGCCAACGCCTCCAAAGCTGCAGCTCTATCAAATCATCGCAACTCTGCTAGCTCAACAGACAGCGCCGGCAACGGCTCACTGGTCATCAGTGAGTCTCGTAGCAACCGCGATAAGTTGCAGCACCATCACCGTACGCCCGCCATTGCTGCGGCTATTGCCGCCGCTGGTGGCCATGGCAATGTCTCTCCCAGTCCTAGCAATCTGAGCAGTGCAGCTGACAGCGACAGCAGTTCTACTGGCACCAGTGCTGCCTCCGGTAGTAGCAGTGGCAGCGACGACGACGACGACGATGATGAGGACAGCAGCAGTGGCTCAGGAGAATCCGATAGTGACGATGCAAACAGTGGCGATGATGACGAGGATGACGATGCTGTTAGTGCAGGTAGTGATGGTGATGATGACGACGACAACGAAGTCAGTGATGATGGTGACGAGGATAGTAGCAGTGGTGATGAAGATGATGACGATGACGACGACGATGACGACGACGACGATGATGATGACTCTGATGTCGACGCGGCAACTGATTCAGATGCTGCTAGTGGCGATGAAGATGATGACGATGACGACGATGGGGATGTGAGTGCAGATGACGATGATGATGACGACGACGATGATGATGACGACGATGACGCAGACGATGATAGTAATGATGATGACGACGATGATGATGACAGTGATGTAGATAGCGGTGATGATTCCAAACAACTGGACGACGACGATGAGAGTAAGTTGAAAATCATTACGTATGTATATTACACCCTTAGCAAAAAACGTTATATTGTGACGGTATTACCGTAAGGGGGGAAATACCGGGATTTGGGTTCGACCTCAAGCAAGATGCGCGCTATTTTTAGTACACTGTTGCCACGAGAATAGCTTCTATTTCGCGGTACAACCATCTATGTCACCATATACGCGATACAAGGTGAAATGTGTACGGACTATGCAATATTTGGCCAAAAAACATACCGTTTGTCACAACGATAAAGCCCCCATAACGTTTTTACGCTGCAGCTTCAACGCTATTTGGGTGATCAAGGCACGAGTACCGTAAAAAAATAGCGTTAGGCCACCCAGAATTAATTCGTTGTTTCGGGTCACCCGACCGACCGTCTTTTTTCACCCGACCGCAAAATGTTTTTTTTTAGAGTGCATGCAAATGTCATGTACATGGCTAGAAAAAGTAGAATATGTACACACGCGACCCTATAATAGCAGTCCAGACATCGACCTCAGAAGCAGCCAAATGACAGGATGCAGCGCTTGGTGACGACGTTGTCTTCTATTATTATCTCCGATCCACAATCAGTCCTGAAACAGCATCAGTAGCTCTACTCCGCCACTGCGTCGCTCATCAGTGACAGAAGTTTTCAAGGCGAGAGCTGCTCGTCAGACTCGTTTGCCAGCGAGGCCAAGATCTGGTCCTGGAGGGGACCTGGATCTGCTGGCACAATGACTGCGCTGGATCGTCTACAGCTAGATTTGATCGACTGGCTTGATGGACAAAAGCTATTCGATATGCACAATTGTACATGTACAGTGTATGCACATACATCTACAGTCATGTACATATACTAGTAACCAAAATACAAAAATAAAATAAAAAAATAAAATAAACCCGACCGACCGACCCTGGTACGGATGAGTGAAGTGACCCGAAACAACGAATTAATTCCAGGTGGCCTTACCGTTGTTTGCTAAGGGTGTCTATTGTCTCTTGGTAATGCAGCTGATTCAGGGTTTGTCTATCTAGGTATATACGAGTATCTATGCCAGGGCTGTAGAGTGCCCGGTTTGGGTTTTCATGCGTACAGATTTACGCAATCATTGCCCGCTACTGCTAGTGTATATCGTGTATGTATGTAGTGTACTGAATGGCAGTGGTATCAATGATTTCTGGAATCATTGCCCACTAGTAGCATGCACTACATGTACTGCTAGTCTATAATAATGTGTATGTACTATGTAGTGTAGTACTGAATGGCAGTAGTATCAATGCTGTTATGCTGATTGTGCTGCTGGATATTGCATATTGCTACCTCATCTAATTGTCATGTGCTCGCTCTTTGTGTTGATCCTACTGATCCTGCATGCGTATGTCCGTGCGCAGATTTGAGTGCAAGCAGCGATGAAGGTGATGGTAATGGCCCTGACAGCGAAATGTCTGCTGATGAGATGGATGATGAAGACGACGAGGATGAAGAGGACGAAGGTAGGAGTGCGTGGGCATGTGTGTGTGTGTGTGTGTGTGTGTGTGTTTGTTTGTCTGCGTGTGTTTGTCTGCGTGTGCGCTCGTGTGTGCGTGTATTTGTGTGTATTTGTGTGTGTGTGTGTGTGTGTGTGTGGTCCAATGGTGTGTGACTTAAAAAAAAACACAAGTTGCTATGTCTAACATAGCTGTTCGCTATCATCGCTTCCGCGATGGGCATGTCTGAGGTCTGAGGTGTGTGTGTGTGCACGCGCGTGCGTGCGTGTGTGTGGTGCGGTGTTGTGCTTGCATGCATACGTGTCCGCGCACACACATGCGCTTGTACATTATGCTATACTAATGGGGTATTCACACGACAGGCAAATCCACGTGCACCGGAAAGTTGCTATGGTATTTTACCTGTGAACGAGAAAAGTGGCTGAAAAGTGCAAGCGAGCTGGGGGCCCACTTTCACGATAATCGTGGCGTGCACG
Source organism: Sycon ciliatum (assembly GCF_964019385.1). Taxonomy (NCBI): domain Eukaryota; kingdom Metazoa; phylum Porifera; class Calcarea; order Leucosolenida; family Sycettidae; genus Sycon; species Sycon ciliatum. The sequence goes on from NC_088650.1 coordinate 22,792,610, forward strand.
AGTACATTTACACCAAAAAGCGCGAAACAAGACTTGATTTTTTACGCGGCTCTTTAGAGCATGATAATTGTTGTATGCGTGTTTTGAAACTTTGAAATACCCATGGCTACTGGTCGGTGAAGCATTCAAAAATGCAAACGTGCCTGTCGACAAGTGCAGCTGTGTGAATCCACACAGTCACTTTGCTCGTATGTCACTCCCTGCAACTTTCCGGTGCACGTGGATTTGCCTGTCGTGTGAATACCCCATAAAGATATGGAAGATACTGACGTGATGAATGCCAGGTGATGCCTGTGAGCGAGACTACCGGTAGCAAGAGTACATAACCCCCAAGAGTGTGCAACTCCAGCTATGGGGTCTGCGACGGCAGAACTTCACATCACGTGATGAACCTGTACACATTATTTGCACTCTGTGCATGATAGACACAGGGTTGTACACAGCCCAGCTTTGGGTACAACTCTCTTGTGGTCACTTTGCACTGTTTGCCAGCGTAACCTTTTGAACCATGTCACGTGATGTGAAGTTCTGCCGTCGCAGCACAGCATAGAGGTTGTGCAGGCAGTTGCACACTCTTGGGGTTATGTACTCTTGCCGGTAGCAAGAGTATATAACCCCCCAAGAGTGTGCAACTCCTGATACCCTTTCTATGGGGTACGCCGACGGCGAAAACTCACATCACGTGGTGCAGGTGTACGTTTCCAGCCCTTTTTAGCGAGCAGCGGAGTACTAAAAAAAGCACTCTCTGACAGAAACTCACTGCGCGTATGCAAATCCCCAGCATGATCACGGCAGATTTTCGAATTGCGCGCATGCTATCCTACGTTCGTACGTAGTACAAAGGTATCTGAGACACGTGATGTGAGTTTTCGCCGTCGGAGACCCCATGTGCAGAGTTGCACACTCTTGGGGGGCGGGGGGTTATATACTCTTGCCGGTAGCTACTGCGGTAACTGCCTGCAATGCACTCAATTGTTGAGGTTGTGCGATCGAGGTCATCTGTTGAGAATCACAGCACAGCTGTACCAACTAGCACTGTTTGCCTCTCCATACTCCATGCTCCATTCGCATCACCTCTTTTGTCCTTGTTTTGTTTGTGTGTTTTCTGCTGTAGAACCTATGGATGGCTGCTGAGCGTCTTGCGTGTCCTACGTGTCCTGCTTGCCCTGTAAGCCACTAGTAATGTAGCTGCGAGAGTCACCGTCCAAATCTAGCATGACATGTACGTATAGATCCAGCACAGTCTATGTGTTGTGCTGTGCTAGAACTCTCAACGGCTCTGCGACCATTCACGTTTCCACATCACATGCCTAGTTTGCACTTGACCAATCCCAACTTTGTCAGTGCCAGTGCTGTATTCCTCGAACTCAGTTTTATACAAGGAAGAACGGTTGCCTTCCAAGATTTCTACTTTCCGCCGTGTGCACCTTTTTTTCTCATCAGCTTGAAATGCCGTGTGGCTGCATTCTTGTTTGTTGTATTACCATGCCGCCGTCGCATTCTATTTTGTGCCTGGACGGTGCAAGAGTAGCTTACACCCTCATCCCAGCCACCACTGCCACAGGGCCAACTGGTCCGGTTAGTAGGCGCCGCCTAGACAATGTTATAAGGTTTTTTTTAAAGAATGTGTATTGTACGTTGCTATGCCCTGTGTCATGCGGTGCATGTCCCATCCAGCAGGTATATCTGTCATATGAAGCTGTCCTGCATCCCACGCTGATCCGTCCTGCCCCACCTATATTTTTGAAATTACTCGTATCTGTTGCCTCCTGTTCTATGGTTTGTTCCTTTCCTTCATATCCACTCACATGGTTTATGTCCTCCTCCCCTTCACAGCCACTCGACCTCACTCGTTTTATGGTCCATGTTTTGTTTTATCCTGCCATGTCATCACTCTGTGTTGCTGTTAATTTATTGTGGCATGGAATCCGCTTTTTAATAAATAAAATAAATAAACTAAGCCAAGTTGCAAGTGCTGGGTATTGGATTGTGTAGTGCCTACTAGTGGTGGGTATTGGATTGTGTAGTGCTAATACTAGTGGTGGCACAGGCAGTTATGCGGGAGCACAGTGACTGGCACTACCTGGTTGACTGGCACACTGGCTCCAACGGGCTGGTCTATGTGTAGGCTCTCTCTCTCTCTCTCTCTCTCTCTCTCTCTCTCTCTCTCTCTCTCTCTCACAGCTTTTGCTCTTGATGATTATCCATAACAACTACAAATATCACTTTCGACGTTAATAATCAAGGAGAACGTGTTGGTGGAGTGGTCGCAAAGAAGAGATGAGAAACGGATGGAATGAAGGTAGACTCCAGAAGCAGGTGCCTTTTTTCTTCTTTTTCTATTTTGATCCAGCAGACCTACTTGAGCGAGCATTTTTTTTCAAAACAGGGAGGGAGCCTGGGGATTCTTGGATCCTTGGTCCTTGCCATGCCCCCCCCCCCCCCCCTCCTGGTAGCCATGGGGATTCTTTTTACCATGACACTGCACACATCGAATGACATATTTGGCAAGATATTAAAATATGATATAATCAAAGTTTCATGAATAATTTAATGGTAAAAAAGTAAACAATAGTAAAAAAAAGTAAATGAAAATTACTCCGGCATGTTGGCATGGTTTGGTAGATGGAAACTGGATGTGATCGTGACTCAGGCCCGCCGGCATGCCAGGATAGATGGAAAGTGGATGTGAGCGTGAATAGACACATGCAATCCTAGTACACAACTCAGTATGGTGCAAAAAAGGCACACCAAACCAAAAATACTTGAAAGGGAAAAAACAACGAATATAAACCAGGGCAAATAGAAGAATTTCAAACCCCACGATTATTTTACATTGCGGACTGTACCTAGTCTAGTATCACAAGGCATGAAACACATCAGCTGCAGGATAAAACGCCTGTACAGAGGACATTACGATCTAAGCAAAGATTCATTGAGCGGCTTTCGAAAAATCAGTTCTACCTAGAAAGTTGGGCAAACGCAGATGAAGTATTTGTATGTGTTGGAAGATAGCATGCCTGATGACTCAACTCAGTGTTTCAAACAACTGATAAAGGATGTGATGGGTTTTCTAAAAGAGGAAGTAATTATTAGAAGACAACTCCGGAGCAGGATGTGCACAGTGCGCCAGGGTGCACTCTGGTTTGGTGGCCATCCCCAGTCAAGCGCACTGACAGCAGCCCGAGAAGCGGCGACGTTCTAAACTTCTAATGTCACGCTTGAACGTAATATTCTAGAGTTGACTGTCTGCAGTATACATGTAGCAACAGGTGCACACACACACACACACACACGCACACGCACACACACACACACACAGACTTTGAATGAGTATTGTAAACCATGTTCTAACAATACAACTACAAAAGACTACCAAGAAGCATACCTACCTCAAGTAAGGGGCCGTCCGGGGTTACCAATTATTGTTTTTTTTTAACGAAAACTTTTAGTATTTATCAGCCCGCACCCACCCTTCCCACCCTTTCAGCAGGTAAACGAATTTCAAAATCATTTCAATATTCGAGAGCCATCACAGTATTCATGGGTATTCTCCGTGTATTCAATAACTATTTTCAAAACAAAATTCAAAATAAAAAAGGAGTTGGGTGTGTAGTATACAATTATAATTAAGAGAGAGAGAGAGAGAGAGAGAGAGAGAGAGAGAGAGAGAGAGAGAGAGAGAGAGAGAGAGAGAGAGAGAGAGGGGGAGAGGGACAGAGAGAGCACATTGTCTGAGAGAGAGAGAGAGAGAGAGAGAGAGAGAGAGAGAGAGAGAGAGAGAGGGGGGGGGAGAGAGAGAGGGGGGGGGGGGGGAGGGAGAGAGAGAGCACATTGTCTGAGAGAGAGAGAGAGAGAGAGAGAGAGAGAGAGAGAGAGAGAGAGAGAGAGAGAGAGAGAGCACATTGTCTGCTACTCACATGTCCAGCAAGGAATGGACAGGAGACACACGTATTACTATGAAACCTTTTGCTTAAGTTCAGCCAGTTGCTGTTGTAAACTGTCCGCACTATCCAAAGTAGCCTGGACACACACACACACACACACACACACGCACACATACACACACATACACACACATACACACACATACACACACATACACACACATACACACACACCTCAGACCTCAGACCTGCCCATCGCGGAAGCGATGATAGCGAACAGCTATGTTAGCCAGCAACTTGTGCTGGGATTACACCATTCAACAGCTTGCAAGGCTGATGAATTGACCGCCACTAATTTTAGCCTGGTATCCACCACACAGCTGATTGAAGCGGCTTTTTCTGGCCAGTGAATCCCAATTTTTCATTTTTCCACACACACACACACACACACACACACACACACACACACACACACACACACACACACACACACAAACATATAGACACGTACACACACATGCACACATGCACATTCACATACACACATATCATGAAACAGACAACCACAACAACAATGACGCTGGCAGCAACAGCAACTGCAACAGGGATAGGAATAGGAGCAATAGCACAAGCTACAGCAACAAAAACAGCAAAGCGCGCTCTAAAATGACTGGGTGACAGATCAAGGCGGGCTTATCGTAAGCCTAGGGTTGAATAAGCTCGGGTTTATTTTTCACTGTAGGGGTGAAACGAAGGTCTCAATTTGCCAAACGAACCTGCTTCTTCAAAACGAACGAAGGTGTCGAAGGATTTTTTTACCAGTTCACAGTTCCTCTTGAAGCTCTGTGCATGTGCCCTACGAACTACATGACTTTGCACATACTTGCTATGCAGTCACCACAATTGGCACGCCCATAGCTTTTGCACTGCGCAGTTTGCAGCTCAAACTGCCCACGACTACTTCTGCACACTGTGGCGGTGAATGGCCACGCTCAATGGCAGTCTGTGGCCTATTGTGCACTTGCAATGGCACCTACGGGAGCCAAGTGGACACAAAACTAGTGCACTGTAAAAACTACAGTACAGTACCTCCTGTATACAAGGAAGATCAGTGCATGTGTGTTCAGAGATCGTGTGTTAACCTTCTTTTGAAAACGAAGGTTCTTCGAACCTTTGACACCTTCGTTTCACCCCTATTTTTCACATGTAAACATCCCCTGAGTCAACCCACTGTTGTTTGGTTACAAGTTCCGTACCGCCGAAAAGTTTTCGGAATGGAAAACCTACCCGCATCCAATTATTGGCTCAGGTACCTTCAGAAATGTTCACCAAAACTGTTTGTGAAATTCGGATTGCCAAGCACCTCTCTAGTGATAACAACCTTGCTTTCTTTATCCACTGACGATGTTGTTCAGAACAACGAAACGTCTGGAAAGTATCGTAAAAATTTCTATCGTTATTAAATGTTATCAAATATACCACTCTTTGGTCTAGAAAGAATACTTTTTGATATTACAATGAGAGTGAATAATCAACGGCTTGTCCACCAACTCTTTAACCTTGCTGATACTACATTGCCCCCAAAGCAGAGCACACCCACACACCCACCCACCCACTCCACATGCAAAACGTCCACCAGCACCTACCTGTATATGTTGGACTGCTGCCTTGCGCCTTGCCCTCGCCTCTGCCTGGTCTTGTTCAAGTACCTGCAACAAACAACACCAGCACGTGGCCACCAAGCATTTTTTACACACTGCACAAGTCATTCAAGGGAAAGTCCCAGGGCACTGTGCTCAGACAGAAGGCTGCTCATCTGTGAGGATTGCCCCGCAACTTGACCATCACTTACATACACTTTCACACATGCATGTCAATGGGCAGTTCATATCGCTATTGTCGTATTGGGCTACCTTTCAAAGACTTCTTTTTATGGTCTCCTGGCCTACACCTGGGGAGGTGTGCGTGGCCAGATTAAAGGGGAAGTTAAGGCAAAAATTAAAATTTCACCAGTTGTAGTCTTCGGGGTGCTGAGTCGAATGGTCTTGGTCCGAGAAAGCTGAGACGCTCCCTTCCTACGTGAATCCCAATCGAACTCGCGCACTTCCACCGAAACTGGGTGACTGCGCCCTACTAGATGGGGATTTGTATGCAAAATGTCACTAAAAGCGCCGTTTCGTTCTTATAAAAGCACGGATGACCGCGATTGGCCCATATGTAATGTTGTAGTCTTTTGGACGCTGAGTCGACTGGTTTTGGTCCGAAAAGGCTGCGATGCAGCGTTCCTCCTTTATTCCCAATCGAACATGGTTGAACAAGCGGTCACGTGCTCCTGCGTTCACCAGTCAGCTGGTCACCGTGCCTGCAGGGTACAACTTACTAGCCTGTTTGACCTCTTTTGGGTGCAGTCCTGTCACTCGAGTTGAACCTTGGTGTGAAAGTTGTCGCCTGCTGGCGTGGTGATCAGGTGATTTGGGCACCCAGGAGCACGTGACCACTTGTTCAACCATGTTCGATTGGGAATAAAGGAGGAACGCTGCATCGCAGCCTTTTCGGACCAAAACCAGTCGACTCAGCGTCCAAAAGACTACAACATTACATATGGGCCAATCGCGGTCATCCGTGCTTTTATAAGAACGAAACGGCGCTTTTAGTGACATTTTGCATACAAATCCCCATCTAGTAGGGCGCAGTCACCCAGTTTCGGTGGAAGTGCGCGAGTTCGATTGGGATTCAAGTAGGAAGGGAGCATCTCAGCTTTCTCGGACCAAGACCATTCGACTCAGCACCCCGAAGACTACAACTGGTGAAATTTTAATTTTTGCCTTAACTTCCCCTTTAAGTTAGTGAGCGGTTGTTGTGTGCACTGTGTGCACTGTCTACACATGCCATGTACTGTGAAGCCCATCATGAAAGACCACATGCATTAACTATTTAACAGACCTGTATTTGTCATGTCACATACCAATGCCATGCCTCAGCATACAGGCGAAAGATGGCTGCAGCTGCTACCCATGGGACTGACCAATGGAAATCTTTGAATACAAGTAGTCTCACAGGGTGATGCTGGCACATAATAACATTGCACACAGTTGCTACTAAAGAACAGTGGTCGTATAGACCAGCAGATATAATAATCTACTGGCACGGACATGGAAATACGGTCGCATGACCAGGGCCGGCGCCGTCAGTGCCTACAGGACGCTGCATGCGATGAAGCGTCGAGCTGAACGCACCCTATCACGCCTGATGCGAGCTGCCGTCGTTCACAGTTACTACCGTATGCGTACTCACGGCCGTGGCATGGTAAGCGCGCGCCCTGGGGCCGATTGACCTCCGACCGGATTTCCATGTCCACAACAGTACATGATATTATACCACTAGGTGGTCTCTGGGCCTGGTTTCACCTGCGCATTGTGAGACTGAAAGGCTACCTGTCTAGTGTCTCAAGTACATACAAAGATCTATTTACAATGCACAGTGCACAGAGGTGTGCTCATTGAACACACATACACTTCACTGTACAGGTAAAAACCTGGTCAAAAGACCACCTGGTTTGTATGATCACCGGCTTGTAAGATCATCTGGTCTATAAGACCATACTTTTTTTATATCAACTGTGTGGAATGTGCATGGATCACACTGGTTTCAGAGACGACCTGCATTTAAAGATCGCGAGGGGCTGGTAGCCTGCATGGGTGATCACTGAAGCCAGGTCGTACTGGTACATGTGCTAGACGGTAATAAAGAAACGAGAGTGGGTGGGATTCAGCTGCACGTACATGTAGTAAACGTACAGCTGCGCTCAATGAAATCCAATCACGCCAACCAAGTGTTGCGTAGCCCTGCACCAGTGACACACCCCAGTGTTGGCAGGTCCAGGGCTGCACAGCGCCCTGCGGCATGGCATTCACTGGCTTGATGGGATTGCATTGAGCAGCCCTGAGCAGCCTGGCCGTACAAGTCACTACTCACCAGTGCATCTAGTTGTTCTAACAGTTTGACTAGCTGTTCTTGAATACCAGCACCGGTGCGCGTCTGCTTTGTTACAGCCTGGCTGTGCAAGTGCTGGGGAAGATGATTCTGAACAACACAGGGAGCAAGTAGATCCAACACACACACACACGCAAACACACACACACACACACACACACACACACACACACACACATGCATACATACACACACACACACACACCAGACATACACACACACACACACCATACATACACACACACACACCATACATACACACACACACACACACACCAGACATACACACACACACACGCCATACATACACAGACACACAGACAGACAGACACACATATGCACACACAAAGTGACTGCTTGATTGTGTGTGTGCTTGAAGTACATGTGCAAGGCAAAACAACTTAGGTTAGCTGCCATGGAACACTCATCCACAGTGGTTTTGCCCGACATCCGTGCGACACCTGTGCGCACTCAGAACAGCACAGGCATCTAAACCTCCTTAGTACAGTGGCCTATCAGCCCAACACGACCGGAGTCTTTAGAGGTATTACCCTGCCTGACTTATACATTAGGCGTCTAATAGAAAAAATAATGAGGATAATTGTGAAGCGAACACAAGGCCAACACGGCTGAGAAAATCCCTAGGATGTTGCTGAACTTCGCAAAACATCGTGCGTCTCCGTTTTCGAAATGCACTACAGAAACATTGCACACATCTAGACAGACTTGGCCATATTACAAAGATAGTGTTCACACACACCCACACACACATGTGCACACACACACACACACACACACACATGTACACACACACACACACACAAACACACACAAACACACATACCCCTTGTACACCAGCGACTTCTGCCCGCAGTGATTGCAGTTTCTTCTCCGACTCGTGGCACGATTCCAGGATTCTCTGAATTTTACTGCAGGTTTCACCTTCACCTGGATCGAACTGTAGTTTGGGAACATCAGGAGAAATAGGTTCCGAAATAGGTTCCGAAATAGGATCCAGCCACACAAGAAGGAACATTGTCACCAGCATGAGTAGCGCAAGCAGCGCCAGCAGCACCAGCATTGCCAGTATCAGTGACTCTGAGAGAGGGTCCAGAGCCATGAGGATTCCGTAGGAAGAAGAGTTCGGAAATATTGCCAGTTGGACTGTTCTGAAGGGTGGAGCGCAAGACTAGATCTAGCATGAAGAACTGCAGATCAGAACTGAGGATGAAACACTCATTGCATTGCTGGATAAAACACTTCAAACGAAAGAACCCGAAGCAGTGCAAAAGTGACAGCATCGCACCGGATTCTATCAAAGCAGCGCAACATGATGCATTATAGTGCAAGATGTCGCTGCTGAACTGTGCAAGTCATAGCTGCAATGGCAGTGCAGTGGTGTGGACTAACATCTACGGTGACAGAAACGTCAGGTGCGAGCATGTGTGGAGATGTGTGTGTGTGTGTGTGTGTGACTGTGTGTGCCAGACAATAAGTAAGTGATGATGTACATGAGTGACATAAAAGCACATCGCTAAACCCAGGGCTGCAAAGCAGAGGTGTGAATATCACACGTGCACATGTACCACCTTCGCTCTCCTGCCACTAGTACAAGACAGGTGGACAATACGAGCAAACGCTAGAATATGCAGTGGCTACCCCTTCCTATTATATGGGTAACAGACAGCTGTGCAGCGTGAAAAGTATGCACAAGTCAACATGGCGATATTCATAATTGGTACAGAATAGGAGAGGTGACGCGTCAAGTTAGCATTCTTTCAGGTACGTCAATATGGCAGGAAAGTGACACGTAACACTGCCATTACAGTACACACTGCTGGCTAGTGAAAGTAGATTGAGACGAAAACAACAGCAACACATACACACTTGCAGGAACACTCACACACACACACACACACACACACACACACACACACACACACACACACACACACACACACACATAGACAGACACATACACACAGGGACGCACACACACACACACACACACACACACACACACACACACACACACACACACACACACAGATAGACAGACACATATACAGGCACACAGGGACGCACACACACACACACACACACACACACACACACACACACACACATACACAGGCACACACAGACGCACACTTCATGTCTCCATAGGACTCACAAACACAAGCAAGCACATACAACAACAGCTTCAACACTGAAATGAGCATACCCTTTGGCCAACAATCATAACCCGCGAATGGGGCTCAATTCCAACTTCACAGAGCATTTCATTTGGCTGACGCAACGTTTTGCCTGAGCAGGGCAGCAGCAGAAGTAGCAGTAGCAGCAGCAACAGCAGCAGCAGCAGCAGCAGTAGCAGCAGCAGCAGTAGCATCAGCACACATGAAATATTGAAAGAAGAAAGACCATGAAAGGGTTTGCTCCCCACACCGGAGCTCGCGCTATTCCGCCGACTTTACTTGACACTTGACTGACTCACGACTGCAATCCAGAGCACACGAGAAGTCCATCGAACCTTCGACTCGGAAAGACCATGCTACCAAATATCAACCAATATGTGTATTGTGTAGAGTGTATAGTCTCCCTTTAGCTTCATATGGCTATGTAGATATATAAAATCAAGAGCCCAGTGCGCCTGCCTTGTATTGCATGGCCATGGAAAGAAATGGCAATAACTCCGGACAGCCTACAACACTGAAATGCAAGGTAGCATCCAAGCCAGCATCATATCCCATCTAATGTATGCAGAAAAAGCGATAGAAACAGCAGTAGCCAGCACTGTCTGTATTGGCATCACAACTTTTTGTAGCATCAAACGCAATATATATTTAAAAAAAGGGACAGTAGAAACAGCAGCGGCAACGTACCTTTAAAAATGAGGCGCTGTCTGTCCACAGGTATACCAGTTATGGACTCGGCACAGCGTTGCAGGTCATCGACAATGGGCAGGCCGTGTGGCTTCTCACTGAAAACAAGGCATTCATGCTTCTTTTGGCCTGTGTGAACAATGCAAGTGCATACACACAGTCCGGTACAGTCAATACAACTGTCACTAATCAGATTAGACTATGACCACACGTCCACAGTGTAACACGCACATACACACAGTCACACACACAGTCACACACACAGTCACACACACAGACACACACACACACACACACACACACACACACACACACACACACACACACACACACACACACACACACACACACACACACACACACACACACACTGCAATGATGTGGAAATAGCTCGGATAGCTAATGCACTCACCACACACTAACACAACAGGAATTTTCTCGGAGGACGTATGCTCGGCCATGGTTCTTCAACCAGCGTCACTCAACACTCAGTTGGAAAATAAATTGTGGAAAGTTCTGAAAAGTTCAGAAAAGTTCGGAAAGGGAAGTTGCGAAACTGAGTCTGTTTGGCTGGAGGGAAACTAGTGTCTGTCCAGCAGGGGCACGAAAAAGAATAGACGTAATTCCAAAGGAAACAACAGCACTTGGCTGAACTTCCTTGAATTCAAAATCAAACTCAAACTCAAAGAGCTAGAGAAAGGGATTTTCCAAAAATATGATATGAATGACTCAATCCAATGATCGAAAAATGGCATGTCACGTGGATCTTGTGCAGTACACGTGCAAGAAAACCTCACGGAGTCCTGCTGACAGCATGGCTTGAGCATGCACAACTCAACTCAAGAAGTCCGAGCTCGAGCTGCCTGGATGGTTTTTGCCCTTTTCATACATTTTGTTTGAGGTTTCAATGTTTGAGTTTTATGAATGTTCGAAAAGTTACTAAGTTGTGTAGTGCATGAAATACTTTGTGAATGATTTGGAAAGGTAATTTGTGTCAGTGTTTGTCTTCATCATGGACAAGTTGAAGCCAATCATCCTTGATGACTCAGTGGAGTATCGAGTCTACTTTGCAAATAGCCCAGTAGACGAGGACTTCGCTTTGGCCACGCTTTCATCCTTGTCATCTAAACTGAAACAATTGTCATCTGGTTGGCTGTGGCACTGCGAGGAATTCAGCTTGGAATTGGTGAAGGCGAAAGTATCGGAGGACGAGCGGAGCTCTATACCCGCGCACCTCTACGGCGTAACTCACTTTGGTGATAATTTAGACGATGAATGGCTGATCGTGTACATGCTATTGGAGGCGTCCAAGACCTTCACAGACCTAGTAGTATCGATTGAAGATAGTGATGGACAGTTCCTACTGATTGAGACTGCCAATGCACTACCGCGCTGGTTGACCCCAGAGCGTGCTGAAAATCGTATCTTTCTGCACAAAGGCCAGTTGCACATCATCCCAGAAGCTCGCCATCCAGGTGAGGTTGGTGTATATCCAGTCGGAACGCCGAGAATTTCTGAGGCTATCCAACTGATCAGTAACGGCACCTTTTCCACGGAAGCAGATGCGGCTGTGCAGGACTTGCTGAGTGCAAAACTGGCGATTTTCCCGGATCACATACACAAGTCCCGGCACATCGCCCAGTGTGTTTTGCCCGTATCCGCAGCCCATGTGTTAACGCACGATCCTACCTTGGTTGCATCCGCTGTGCAGACATTCTATGGTCGGGATCCACTGCAGATGCGTTCGTGCCGCAACATGAAGCACTTTGCCCCAGGGCGACCTGAGGACAACCTCTGTGTGAACACGGCATTCACAAAGTGCCTCTATGCGCAGCTGAGGCAGCAGCGGTACCGGCCCGGTGTGAAGTCGGGCTGGCAGATGCCACCGCCGTCAGATCCGCAGTTTGTCAGCCATGACCTGGGTATGAAGCTGTCGTATGGCTTGGAGATCCTGCGCAAGCAAGCACCAAAGTCTGCAGGTGAGACTAGCAATACTGCCGAGCAGGATATCAGTGATCAGTGTATTGGACCTCGCTGGGACAAGTTCCTGTCAAGCTTGCAGGCCCGTGACTACTTCCGCGGAGAGATGGAAGGTTCCAAGGAGCACCAGCGACTGACAGCAGAGGCAAAGCAGTACTATTCATCTCAGCTAGCCAGGGAAGATGCTCCATCAACTGAGGTTGTGCGGAGGAGTACTGAAGTTGGCCGAAGGGTACAACATATTCTCGACAATGTCCCGATGGATGTAGAGAAGCTGCGACAAGCCTGTGCCCATGTCAAGCCAGCAGATAGTGAAGATTGGATGTCAATTGATCAGCAAGAACTCGACAAGCTGTTGCAGCAGTATCACTTTGGCTCGGATCCCAGTGCTGCGTCCCCCGCTGCCGCCGCAGACTCTGCAGCTCACCATCCATCACAAGCTGGACAACGGTATCAGCCATCAGTCGAACCCGGCGAGGAGCAGTTGAAGACCTTGATCGACAGCATGAAGCAGTTTGTATCTGGTGTAGCTGGCCCCGAAGGCGCTGAGTTTCCAACCTCTAGCACTGGAGCTGTGAACTTTACTGCCGATGGTTTCGCCTCGGCCATATCCAGTTTACTGGGCGGTAACCATGACAAAGATGGCAGCGACAGTGACTGTGATCTGGCAGATGATTTGGATATTGGTGACTTCGATGATGATGATGACGATGAATTTGAGGAAGGTAGCGAAGCAAGTGAGATGAAATCTTATGTTGATGAGATGGACCATCAGCTTGCACAGACTGACCTTGGTGGCAGTTTTGAGCGCGCTCAAGCACATGCTAGTGCTGGTGGGTCCTCTGATCTTCCGCCAGTCGACATCGACATGAACTTGGTCAAGAACCTACTAGCATCGTACAGCGCTCAGGACGGACTGGCTGGTCCTGCTGGCAATATTCTGCATGGTATGGGACTGCAGATGCCTCAGCGCGATCCGTCATCATCTACGTGATTTATGGGATATGATTCTTGGTGTGACCATGACATACTTTAGTTGTTTTTTCAGACTTGGGGCATGTTCGATTGGTTGCATCTGGATCCAGATCGATTGAGTGGATCCTTTGGATCCACCAAGGTCCAATAAAACGCCGCCGTTGATTGAATCTGGAATTATTTGAGTGATTTTTGAGGGTTTCCATGAGAGAAAGCAACGATTTCCACATCATCACTTTTGTTCCTATCATTTGTACACGTACAGGGTACGATTTTTGGCAAAAAAAGGATCCTTTGGATCCGGTCAAACTTGCTCCCCGCAGCCCGAGGTGGGTTGATCGGATCCCAATCCAACAGATCTGAATCCGGAACCTACCAATCGAACATGCCCTTGATCTACTCTCCGTTTCATGATTTCTTCATGCCGTTCTCTTGGGATTCCTTGCTTGCTGCACAAATGGTTATAATTGTAGGTTCAAGTTTCATTTTCTCATCAAGGGCTGCTGGTTCAGCCTACTTCACAATACGCACAGTCATATTATTGCATCTTGCTCATATATTGGCCGTTAGGTTTCGAATTACAAGACACACAGCTGTTGGAAGTGGGACAGTTGTGCAATCTATGCATTGTGACCCTATCTGGTACAAGTACACGTACATGGGTTCTGTGACGAAACAGATCGTATGAACCGCCATGCACCAAGTAGAATCTACTGTAAAAGCAGAAAATTTCGGTGGTGTAATATTTTCGTTATTCTCCAAAATAGTACTACATGTATACAGTATTGGTTGTACCGAAATTTTCGGTGCGTTTTATTTTCGGTAAAAATTGTCGGCACCGAAGTTACCGAAAATAAAACACCACCGAAAATTTCTGCTTTTACAGTACTACTACAGTACTGGAAGACTAGCAGCCGGAGAGACCCCTAACGAACAGAAGCACAGATAACCTGGCGAGTAACCACCCTCGGTCTGGCATGAGAAAAGCGCTGTCATTTAGCGAGTTTGAAAGTATGCAGCCGCATTGCTACCAAGTCTGGCCATACTACAGTAGTCTCGTTACTTTGAGAGTTGTTATCCACGAGGATGACTGTACTTGACATCGCTACTAGTTCAACTTACTAATGAAATGAATTCAAGCAGCGCTTGATCCCTAACTTTCAGATAGGAAAACTACCTTTATTTACAATGGACCCCAAACCTGTTTACCACAAGGTACCAAGATAAACACATTTCTGTACGAAACCGGCCGAATCATGTACATCGTACTCAGGGATGAATTTATCCGGTATCGCATCGCAGTTTGCTACGCAAAATCGATCTACTGTTACTGAAAAATCACAGTGACACACAGAAAACTGCGATACATACATGTACAGGCTATGTATGCTTTTTGTAGCTTACGCCACAATTGAGATTTTGCATAGCAAAAACTGCTATACAAAAACCTGACAGTAAATTCATCCCTGGTACTACATGTACTTCGAAGTAATTTGTAAGTACGTGACCATAGTGGTGTACAGACAAAACAAGGTCTGTATTAAATCATCGTCCTCTGTACCAGGCAAGCCAGGAAGAGTGAAAAAGAACTCAAGAAAATTTCAAAAGATATCTAACGTAAAAATACAATTCACAAAACACGAAACTACCGCAGCTAATTGTTAGTACCCAAACTTGGCATTCAAGTGGGTTTTGCCATCTCCGGATTGGTTCTTTGGTGGCAACCATGCATCCACATTGGGATCACGCTTCCAATCGTCCAGCGAGTCTTCTTTCACAGCGGCCTTGACAGAGCTTGCAGCCGAGGCCAATGACTGCTCTGCAACATGGCGCTGACGGCGCTTACGTCGCCGTGCCGACTTGCTTTGTGACTCCGAGTCGCCATCCTGCTCACCATCACCGTCCTCAGCACGCTCTGCTGGAGCAGTCGTAGCTGGCTGTGTAGCATCAACAGGTGGACCGGCCGGCAGTGATGGTGGCCCTTGCACGGTGACACTCCGAGGAAGTGCTCTCCGCTCTGAAGACGGTGGTGGTGATGGTGATCTGGCTCTAGACGACGGTGTTGCATCCTTGCGACTAGAAGTACTGGTGCCAGTTAAAACTGCCTCACCTGTGTCCATGTCCTCATCCTCCTCTTCTTCTTCTTCAACTTCCTCAGTGTGCCGTTCTGGCCGATGCTTGGGCTCAGGGGCAGCTGGTTTTGCTGTAGGAACACGCAGGCCACCACTGCTACCAGTAGGACGCTTGGCAACACCGACAAATCCATACGGCTTCTTCTTTGGCTGCGGCGACGACGCAGACTCACTACGAGGAGAGCCGGCCACTTCGGAACCAGAGGAGTTACCAGCGTCCGCTTTGAGTTCCGGTAATTTAGTCGGAGCAGTCAGAGCAACAAGCCTAGCAAGTTTGCTCTCTTCTTTCTTCAGGTCGGCAATAGTTTGCCGCAACTTGGCGCGCTGGCCGCGATCGAGTCGGTCATGGATGGAATTCATAAAGTCCTCCAACGACCCGTCATTATTTCCCTGAGCTGCCATGGCTTTATCCAGTTTGCCTTCAGCCTCCTTCACCTGACTCTGGATATCGGTTAGCTTCTTCGAAAGAGAGTCATAAGTCTCAACACCGTCAGCTGATTTATTCTTTCCTGACTTCTCCATTCGTTTCTGTCTCTTCTTTTCTGCCGTGCCAGTACGATCGAGGAACGAGTCCTCGTCCGAGTCGTAGAAGTCTTCGTCCCTTCGCCGACCCTTGCGACCGCCGTCTTTGCCCCCTTGATGCTCTCGCAGCATACCCTGAGCATCGAGTAGCCGACAAGCGTCCAGAGCCGCAGCAGCCATCGCATCTTTCTTCTTGGTTGCAGTTCCTTCACCGTACACGGGAGCGCCGGTGGCCGTCTGAATAGGCAGACGTACACGGCCAATATACATGTGCTTGTTTCCAGAGCCGTCTTCATCCGTCTCAAACTCCATGTCCATTCCTTCTCGCTCAAAGAAGGTTTCTAGCGCTTTCTTCGGATCTTTCTCAAAGTACTGCGCTTTGCCTTGCCGGGCACTCAGCAGGGCTTCGAAGTCTGGCCGTTCTTCCATGATGGCTTCCTCCTCTACATCGTCCTCTTGGAACCCCCAGCTTATTGCATTCGGGTCATCGCGGTGTTTGATGATTTTCCCAGACTTCTTTAGGCTACTGGCAGTGTCTTGATCTCCACCACTGCTCTCATTCACGTCACTTGCAAACCCGCGTGCCTTGCGCAGTCTCTCCTCCAACACTTGTCTCTCTTCCTCGGCGGCATCTGCTTCAATCATGGCCGCCGTAGTGTCCGGTTGACCTGCTACTAGCACGTACATACGAGTACTAAAGCCAAAACGAAGCTGGTGACCCAGCCGTACACGGTAATACGTTTTGGGCTTGAGCTTCTCTTTGTTGACCATTGTGTTGTTACTACTGCCCAGATCATACACGTAGAACTCATCACGTCCATCCGACTCTTGATCCTCATCTTCATCGTTACCAGGATTGTCCACATCAGACGAGTCGGCATGTGTCCTACTGGGTCTGCACTGCAACACAGCATGATACCTAGACGCTGACGGATGCTCAATCTCCACATCACATTGCTCGGACCGGCCAAACACCGTGAACGGCTTCTTGGACAGGTCGATGGTTTTCAGCAGCTGACCGTTCTTGATGACTTCTAGTCCATGAGTAACTGCTGGGCAGCCACCCCACTTCGGTTCAGTGTACGGAACAGGACGTCCAGGACTACGGCTAGTGATGGGTTCAGCTGCTGCAGTCTTCACTGGAGCATCATCAGGTTTGTCGCCTTCCTCTGGCGCTTCTTCTATATTTCTGTCCTCGTCCTTTTTCTCAGCATCGTCACTGGGCTGAACAGTAGGCTCATTGGGTTGTTCCTTGCGCCTCGAATCTTTTAATTTCGGGTCAAGAAGCAGATCTGCCGATGGTACTTGGAACGAGTCGCCTGTTGGAATATCAGACGGAGGGGCCAGAGAATCAAGGGATGCCTCCTCAACCTTTCGCACTGGCTTTCTCAATTTCAATGTCTTCGTCACTACCGAGAGGTCTGTTGGGCTGTCAGACATTGTGCTTGCAATTGTCTCCGTTCAAATAAACCCTACAACAAAGCACCACCGCACAAACCCTTTATTGAAAGGCCTTAGGCAAAGGATTCCTTTCCACCAGGGACATGTGCTCAAATGCTTTCAGAATCGTCAAACCACTACAAACTGCACCACCCTAGCTGGAAGCTCTGAAACATGAAACAGTACAGCTCATCGATCGTTTTGAATCGTCGTTTGTTTTACGTTCTGTTTCGACTTTCCCGTCTTTTTTTAGTCTTTTTAATTTTGTAAAAAGAAAATAATTATTATCGCGTCGTCCATGACAACACAAGTTGTTCGCTCATAGTTACGTCATCTGGCCTCATTGGATCCATTTCTGGCATGTATGTTTGAAGGAGCGACAAAAAAACAGAGAGGATACTTACAGTCAAGTTAGGGTTGGCGATTACCCCCCTGATCTTTGATCACGATGGCGAGCTCTCTGATGAGGCTTTTGCAAAAGCCAGCACAGTCCTTCTCTGCGCTGTGGTCACTATCAGCTTCTGCAGCAGCTCCACGGTAAGTTAGCACGTTTTTTAGCACAACATCTCTACCCTTGACTTTCTTAAGTTTCTTTGCATAATGTAATTGCATTGAAGTATTCTGTGAAAGTTGTTTGAGCACTTGGTGACAACACCTTACAGCTCGGGGTATTCTCTCTCCTCTCTGCTGCATGTAGTAGTTCGAACTGCTCACGTTCCACTAGGGGGATTATGAATGCCACTAAGCACATTAGTGTTGGGAAAACTTTGCTTCTCATGCAGCACTCACCAACATAGCATAGCCATAGGGTTGCAGCAAGCAGACTACATGTGCTTGACAATGAGTAGTGATCATAGTAGCTGACTGCAGCAGCAGTACATTGATTCAATTTGAAGGCACGGACTTTCGCTCTTATCAGACTGCTAACGTCTACTGAAATCAACACATCGTGTGTGTAGAAAATGCTGTTCAAAGTTCAGAACGATCCACTAGTACACTAGTACTGTGTTGCTAGACTTAGTAGTGGACTAAACAATGCCACCGCTACTGTACATGTGCACTTCTTATGAACGTGGAAATCATGTCTGTGCCTGCATTTTTTGGTACCACACCCGAAATTAGTTTAGTCATGGATAATGGCATTTCTCTCAGCACATTTACATGTATGTGTGTATGCGTTTGTGTGTGGATTCGACAGTTATCTGGTGTTAGTCTTGATCTGCTTCGTTCAGATTCAGATCCGCTATTGTTGCTATAAGAGAAAATCTGTGGGCGCACATCCAGTGCATTTGCACATTTGCGTGCTTCCTTTGTGATGGGCGAATACATGTGTGTGTGCACGTGTAGTCGTGTACGTATGTGTGTTTCATGTTCAAGTATACTTTCCAGTCACATATCAACTACCATGCGGTCACAGTCAATTCTCTTCTTTCCTTTGTGCAGCAGAATAGGGCCAAAACAAAAAATAGGCTTGTTTCCGGTCGGCAACCCCTCAAAAAGGAGACTCGGTCGGCCGGAATGAAACTTTTTTGGATACTTTTTAGGTTCCTCAGTCGTTGTGGTATTGATGGACAAGAGCACCTACACATGTACATTGTACATATATCATGTCAAGGATCAATGTCAAAGTTGACTGACTCACTGTTCTTGTACAGCATGTGGTGTATTCCTGTTTTCGTACATCCTGAGAAATCAAGCAAACAGTTCAAGTCCTTCCAGCTCCGTTATTCTAGCTCGTATCGACCCCGGAGGTTTTCGAGCCGACAGCTGAGAATCTCTGCTGCCTTGTAGGTGTTTCGATTTGACCGAGTGTTGACTCGTTTAGTGCACTTGCACACATGGCATTGCCACCGTTTGTATACATTTGGGACCAAAAACAGTTTCAGAATTTGGGAAAAAGTGGCCCGGTCGGCCGACCGGAAACAAGGTCATTATTTGTTTTGGCCTAGGCACTATAACTTATCAGGCAAAAGTGAACTCTGTGCATTGTCTTCGTGTCTCTAACATACTTGTGTGTCCTCTGTGTAACACGTTTACTGTATCCGTAGCCCCGGAGCCTTGAAAGCAGTCGCGCCTCTGCAATCAGTACGATGCTGGTGCGGTGGACAGGAGTACAAGCCAAACTACTTGCGTCGGCAGCGTAAGATCTGCCTGCTCAAGCGCCGGCTCACCCTCGGTGGTCTGCGCCTGCTGCAACGGAGAAAGATGAAGGGCAGATGGTACATGGTCGGTTGAGTCGTCTTCACCATGTTTCTATGTCGGATTTTATCTGAACACTGCTGAGTTTGATCCCTATCAAACTATACCGCCTTGTGCCCTCGCTGAATCTATCCATTGCTCAATCTGTACTGGAAGAAAGAATACTCTAATGTACACATGTGCCACACGGTCTGTTTGATTTGCTTGTCGGAAGCGGGCAGGCCCCGGGATAATGTTGTAACCTGAGTGACTGTGCTTGAAAAAGCGTATAGTAAACAAACAGCAAATTGCTGCCAACCTACTCTACGTTGAAAAAGGATAGAAAGAGAAGGTAAAAAAAGGAACAGTTCTTCTAGCATCAGCATCACTGACAAAACTATCACAGACACATACACAACCAAACCTAAGATGTCTAACAAGCATAAAATCATAAAACAGTACTGGAATACAAGTCGAGCATAGGACAGCAGAATGCCAGCGCCGCATACTGCCACTTGACTTGTACACTAAAAAGTACGTAAAATTTGTTGAATCTCCACGTAGAACACAGAGATCAGCAAAACTATTTCCCAGTCCTCGTATAGGCAGTAAACAGATGGGCTTTATAGCATGAGCTGGGGGAAAACCTAGCAGTAGAAGCCGAGATACACGGAAAGCAGTAACCTATGTTGAAAATACTTCGGAGTAGGGTAGAAAGTGGTACCACAGGAAGGATGGCATGACTGGGGGAAACCCCTAAGAACATAATGTGACCTCTACAGCTTACAGGGGAGCAAACAAATTTCCTACCTACTCATGATTGCTACTGTACAACTGTTAGTTTTCAAGGTTCCCAACTATGGTAACGGACACAAAGGTTTGCCAATTATTTGCACACACACGCACACGAGTATGCATGGGTACTGGCAAGAAGAAGAAAAAACGAATACGGTATAGTAGATGCAGTGACACAACGTGATTGTTGTCAGCACGCAAAGAAGAGCTGGGTCTTTATGCTGTCGCCTTGATCACCTGGAAGGACAGAGCACATGGCAATGACATAATTTTACTGTCACAAACAACCAAGGACCCATATAGCTATTCACATCAAACACTACAGTGCTCCGTCAATTAATTAATTATTTCCTGAGTCACCTGCTGTATGTACAATGCCACAGGCCCACAGTGCCAACAGGAATAATGATGGACACAGGGACAGTTGGGCAGAGCTACCCCCCCCCCCCCCCCCCCAGAGGTATGTCTGGATACGTACAATTATCTCAATAGTTTGACTTCACAACAGCGAGAATTCCCAGGTTGCCTAGAGTGCTCAACACCACAAGGATGGAGCAATACCACAAAGCTGTCCCCTTGGAAAAACGCGATTCCGCGGCCGCGGCAAATTTCGCAGAAGTTGCCATCATCCGCGGAAATCACGGAATCCACACTTTTGCCCGCGGAATCTGATTTTTTAGGGTAAATTACTAAAATTACTACTCAGAAGGCAGCAGAAAAACTACTTTGCGATCTGTTTGAGCACATTTCTCTCCAAGATTCTTCACTCTTATTCAGTTTGTGACTGCAAAGGATAGTATGAAAAGTGCTCCTTCATGCGACTATATTTGTAGTTGTCATATCCTCTACGAGGAGGGTGAAAAACTTGCAGAAAGTGCCGCAGATTTTTGATTTTACCGCAGAAAACCACCCTTTTCCCCGCGGAATTTGCTGCGGAATTTTGAATTCTTGGCCGCGTTTTTCCAAAGGGACAGACAAAGGCAGAAGAGCTGTCCGAGGATTGCCTTAGCTTTGCTATGTGCATGAAACACAGCGTTACAACAAGGACCTAGCCGGTTGTCTGTTCTTTTCTGCCTTTGTAGTTTGACTTCACATGCCTGGTGTACTCATCCAGCATAATATCATACTGCACACACCCGCAGTTGTTTAGCGTACACAGACAGTGTGGTACATGACATTGATTGTACTGCGTCTAAAATCGGACAATCCAGGAAGCCAAGACACGAGTTACAGGACACTAGTAAACCGTGCTGCTGCCAACGGATGGTGACAATTTACCTTTGAGACATCTACACCAGTCAGTCGTTGCACAGTTTCTGGCAATAAATTGACAATGTCCAGCACTTCCTTGGTCATCTTGGCAGCACCAATTTCACCATCGCCACCGGATATCATCACTACATGCTTGGCCTTGGCAAGCGGGGCAGACACTTCAGCAACCACCTTGGAACAACAAACATGCACAAACAAAGAGGTGCACATGAGTATACTTGAAGTAAATTCATACATGCACACATACACAGCACACACACACACACACATGCACACACACGCACACACACACAGTGACACACACACACACAGATGCAGATTGAGAACATGGTGCGTATGGCAGCGAGGAAGGAAACCAGCAAAGACTGGGCACGCAGCATACCGACACAGTGCAATGCCAGGAGTTGTCCCACCCTGCAAGTCACATGACTCAACACAAACTTCATAGATACGGGCACAGGCCTTTCTCAGGTTCGGAATTCTTGTGCATCATAACTGGGCATGTTTCCGCGTTGAAGTGTAACAGCAGTATGCTGAGTCCCTAGCTTAGCTTATGCTGAATGGTTAGAGAGGAGAGAAAGCAGGGGCATCTGTTTGTAATTAACTAATGTGAAGGTTGAACGTAACGCCCCATACCAGTAAACCGGAGTTACTGTAGTAGACCAGATAGCCAGCCCCCACGTGAGCTACCAAACAAAGCTTCACTAGACCTGCACGGACAGTCATTACCTTGGGCAGGGTTTCCAGGACCATGTCCACCATGGCTGCATCCTGGTATTCTTTCCAGGCATCCGCCTTCTTGGCCATCTGCTCGGCTTCAGCGCTTGCCTTTGCTTCAATGGCAAAGGCTTCAGCTTCACCACGCACCTAGTTTTAGCAATGAGGACAGCAAAGAGAAACTTACTACTACTCACCACTCGAGCAACCCAGCAATCATTACTACACCAACAGATTATCAACAGCTACATGCAGTCAAAGCTGATAATTAAAATTAAAATTTGTAGCGCACACGGGTGCCAGATACCAAACAAATACTGTAAAACATGTAATTTTTGGTGTATTAAAATTTCGGTGTCAGGGACCTGCCAGGTTTCAGGTGTAATTTAGAATTAAGTGACCAGCATTCCCTGCACATACAGTGCATACTCTGGTGCCTTTTAGGTTTAATCTAAATTTAGGTGCTTGTTTTCTCTACCGAAATCACCGAAATTAAAGTTACACCGAAAATTACGTGTTTTACAGTACTAGAACTACAAGCAGCAGTGCTAAACACACTTGTACAGATCACAGTCATATGTTTCACGGTTCACGAGAGACTCGGCTAGACCCAGTGCCATCCGTAGGAACTCCTCGAGGATCAAGGCACACATGCACCTCCTAAGACGATCAATAGGATTGCTTGAAAATCGCACGGAATTAGCAACAAAAGCAAACAAATTGTGCGTACATACCCGAATTGCTTCAGCTTCAGCTTCGGCCTCCAGGACAATGCGTTTCCTGCGGACAACAGGCAGAGGAGGCGTACACAGCCAAGCATTACCATCAAAAGAGATGGAGGTGAATGCTCATTCACATAAAAAAAAGCGATGAAAGCAGTGGGTATGCGTGTGCACGCACGAGTGCTCTTTGCAAGTGTGTGCGCGCGCGCGTGCGTGCATGTGTGCATGCGCAGCTCTGCATGAGTGCTCTAACTTGTGAGATTTAGCACTTCGTTATTATAGTATAGGGCTTTTTACAGTATACATGGCTGAGCATCATTGATGAGCAGTCCTTCATTTCCTGATGTGCTGTGCAGTGATAGATGCCACAGGATAACACAACATGTATAACAATACAACACACGCCAAAAACACAGCAACATGTCTATGTCCACAGTGTGTATACCTCTCAGCCTCAGCCAGGGTTTGCATCTTGTATCGAGTAGCATCAGCAGGCTTCTTGACGCTGGCTTCTAATTCTCGCTGACGACGTTGAATTTCCTGCACAGCCACAAGAGTCCAACAACAAAATAGAACAGATATTGCACGTTGTTCCTCAACACGTCCAGCAATATTAGCCGTGCCTGGGAGTTGGGAGCTGCACAAACAAAGTACCATGCATGCTTATTCCGTTTCCAGGTTGTGACCCCACCTGGGTTAGCTACAATACATGGGTGATTTATACAAATCATTCATCATCAACCTGACATTAGCAACAGTACGAATACTAGCACACAATGGAACGCGTGCTAAAAGACACCTGAGAAATACGGACACGTGAAAAGCAAGGAGACCTTTTGGTGGTTTCCACAAAGTACAGAGTCGCAGACGTGAAACCTCCACGGTAAGGACACCATAACGCATGTGACAAGGTTTGTTAGCCCCACTACTGTAATAGGTGTCCTGGTTTCTAAGGATGTGTTTACTCTACTACAAGTATGTACAGTCAGACCACCTCGCTTATCCGGTCCTCGCTTATCCGGTCCTCTTTTATCCGGATCCCTCGCCATCTGGAAGAAAATCGTTGGTTACCGATTTACAGCATATGCCATGCATACATACAGTATGTGTGTTCGATTATCCGGTTCCCTCGCCTATCCGGATATTTTTGTGGAAAACGGATCCGTGCGGTTATGCGAGGTCTGACTGTAGCTACAAGGTTGCATGCACACTGAAACGGGAAAACCTACCTGGTCTTGAACACTGATGGCTTGTTGACGTTCAATAACCTTAACCTGCATCTTCTCTTCCTCAATTTGCTGACGGGTTTTGGCAGTCTAGGCACAACAGAATCACACACATCCCCGCATCTGTCAAGTATTCTTGGAAATATTCTCAATCAATCTTGAATAAAGCAAAACTGGAAAAGCTTGAGCAAATCAACCAGTTCATGAGATGTTGACAATGGTTCTTGGACCATTTTCGCTTCTCTCTCGTCACTTTGACTTGATTTCATGGAGGAAACTTAAAATTCATTTACTTTTTCCCAATGTCACTAGCTCTTCATCTCCTAGCAACCACCACGAACAGTTCCCATGTGGCACAAATGAAGATTTTAATAAATGAAGTTACTAGCATGACATCTAGTTTCAGCTACTCTTCGCTCCAACCAACTGTCCCACTACAAGTCACGCACAAAGAGTAATAGAAGAGGCTTACTTGCAGCGAATGAGCTAGATCCGATTCAGCTTTCTTCGTATTCACTTCCCTGTCGTAAGCTGCCTTCTTGAGATCAAAGTCGCGCTGGGCCCGTGCCACTTCAATGTCATTCTCAAACTGTGATGCCAGCTGTTGCTGTTCTGCACGTGCTGACTGCATGCCAAAAGAACACGCACACACGCACGCACACACACAGAGTTTGTGAGTTACAAGTATGCGCACAGGCAGTATTGGGGACACAGCAGAGATTCAACCGAGTCAGGTGAAAAAGCTGGAATGCATTAACAATAATTGATCACCTGAGAAAATCTAGCAATTTTACTGTGCCATAAAAACACACCCACACCTGCCCACCCACCCACACATGCGCACAAACGCCTGGACACACCCACACTCAGAACACAGGCTACACCAGCACTTCATTGTGCCAAATGTAACTCAGCCTCCATTTCTCCCCCCCCCCCCCCCCCCCCCCCCAGATATGGACTACTAGGCACAATTCATTCATCACGCACCTTTATACCAGAATCTCGAGCAGCACTAGCTTCACCAATCTGAGCATCACGCTTTACCTCTGCGGTACGTGCCTTACCCAGCGCACTTAAATATCCCTGTGAAAACAAGATAGTGCGTCAAACCAAAATAGAACCAGAGATTAGTGCAAACAAATAAGAGAATGGGTGCCAAACAATACGATGCTAAACAAAGTGCTACGTGTATATGTATATGGAATACAAGGATGAGTGTCCGAAGACTACACCACAAGAAACAATGGGCACTGATGATGATGGTGCAAAGCACATACCGAAGTCAAAATTGATCATGACTAAGGCAACAAGAACGCAACATAACTACTTACAATATCATCGTGAACGTCCCTCATCGTGTAACTGATAATAGAAATGCCCATGTTGACAAAGTCAGCAGAGGCAGTCTGAATCCAATGCAACAACAACAGCAACAGCAGCAGCAGCAAGAATAACAATGACAACATTCAACATCGGTGATGGCAGCAGAGAAAATCAATACTACATCTACCAGCACGGTATGGGAAAAAACTTTCAAAAAAGCTAAAAGTCAGGAAACTTAATAGGTAGCCGGTACGCCCCAAACAAATCCAATGCTGGTGTGTGCACTAGGGAGTCACAGGGGTTTGCACACACCACACATATGTGTGCACGCACACACACCACGCACCACACACACCACATGCCACACATACACACACTCAGACTCACACACACGCACACTTCGACACACAGCTGCTCTCATGAGGAGGGGAACAAAGGTGTAGCATCACGGCAGAACATTCAGTCCCATGCCGCTGCAGATCCTGTTGCCTCTGATATCTCTCGCCATACGCACAGCAGAACTTGAACTGGAGACACTCCTTCACTCACTCTCTCACACACACACACACACACACACGAACGCACGCGCACACACACACACACACACACACACACACACACACACACCACATAAACATATCCTAGGAAGGGATAACAGTCAAGTATTTCCAAAAAAAGGAAAACAAGATTTTATTCACCTCAAACACTTGATTGGAAAACTTTTGCCGATCTGAATATATTTCCTGGAGAAGACAAAAAAAAAGAGCAACAGAAAGGTAATTTAACACACCTATCAGCTCTTGACCTCTTGCGATTGCTATAAAGAAGTCCTTCTTTAGAAGGGAGAGTGGCCGGAAGTGACAACTTCGGTTCTGGGCGCTAATGTCCACAAGGTCGGAAAGATCGGGCAGTATGTATCCCGTGTTGGCGGCACATCTTCATTACGTCAAGCAGCTTTCTCCGCACACTGCAGAAATCAAAAGCACTCTTCACCTACTGTTCAAAATTTTCGCACTGAAGTGAAGTAACAGTTTGTGCACTACAGACCACGGAGGGACTGGAACGAATCAGGCAATGACGGGGGTGCCGGCATGATAAATAATCGCTTGGGGGTGCGCGAGTGCGGGGCATGATGCAGAGTGCAGCGCGCCCACTCATGATCTCAGGCGCACACTCTTGGCAGCGGCCTACACATTCTGCACGTACTTCATCACCGTGCACCTGGTCTGGTGAGAGCTCATGGCCTGGCACAAGGGGCAAGTGGATGTGTCAAATAAACATTTACAAGGCATAAGTTAACACGTAGAACTGATGCTGAGTGGAATGAGCAGCACCGCAGGACCTAGTGAGATACAACATTCATTGGCCAGCATCACACTGCTCGATAGCATGCACTCATGGTAGGACATCTCGAGCCCAATGATGAGGTATACGTCAGGGAGTCGTAAAATACCGGGAGGCGACACGAGATGCACAGCCGCGTCGGAT
The DNA here is from genome assembly GCF_964019385.1 of Sycon ciliatum. Taxonomy (NCBI): domain Eukaryota; kingdom Metazoa; phylum Porifera; class Calcarea; order Leucosolenida; family Sycettidae; genus Sycon; species Sycon ciliatum. The sequence continues at coordinate 22,820,142 of NC_088650.1, forward strand.
GATTGACTCAGCTCGGGCACGAGTGCTGAGGGAATATATAGAATCCCCATGAGGTCAAAGCGGCGCAGGTCATGCACAAAGAACGCGTTCGCTGTTTGGTCCCAAAAATCCAAAAAATAATCCTGCTCCCAAGGAATCGTCCGAGTGTCAGCAGTTGATTTGGTGATTCTAAGTTTGTGCCTTGACGGGGTAAAGGATGATGGAGCTTGACAGAGATGCCTGCCAAAGTGATGAGTCCACCGTGGAAGATGTAGATGACGCCACGTATCCACTTGGTGACCTGAGTTGTGGAGATGTTCAGCTGTGGACTACTGGTGAGATTCTCTCGTCTGCATTTTTTGGTCTCGTCTTGTCCTTGTGAACACGAATGTATAATCTGTAGCATACTAAGCGCCCCAAACTCACCCGAAAAATGGGAGTCTGCCCACGGTGCATTGTCTGTTCACTATGACATGTGACAGTGTTGAAACTGTGACAGGATATTATTTTATTCATGTCCTGAATATTACGTGTGTACCTAGTATGTAAATTGTTGACATTATAATTATGTAAACCTCCGCCCTCAACCCTTGCTTTGCCTATGTGCAGATCCATGTAAGAGTGGCAGTGCCACCATGGTGTACAGGCCTATGGAAGGTGAAATAATCCATGGAATTTGCGAACTGCTGACCATGAGACAGGCGAGTGTTACTGATGCGATGGAGTCATTCCTGCATATTATCAGGACACAGTTACACAAGGCATCAGGTTTTGGAAATCTGCTACGTCAGGAAGTGTGCCAGCTGAAGGCATGCAATGGTGCTGGCATTTCGCAAGCATGGCAACAAGTGCTCTCCAGCATCTCAACAGCTTTTTCCAAAGTGAAGCTCTGTATAAGACACAATATGACACAGCTAAAAACAACTGAAGAAGTAAAATGTGAATGTTGCACGAGCATGCGTGTGTGTGTGTGTATGTGTGTGTGTGTGTGTGTGTGTGTGTGTGTGTGTGTGTGTGTGTGTGTGTGTGTGCGGCTGTGCCAAAGCCTAGAGTGTTCATTTGCGGCTGTGGCAGGGACTTCCGTCGGCCCAATGATCTAACCCGCCACAGGAAATACTGCAACTCCTGATGCTATCATTGCACGGAGCAATGGGCATCCAAAGGTCCAAAGGTGTATGTGTGTTGTGCATTGGTGGTCGATTCACATGGCTTTGCCAGTTGTGTGGATTATACAGTTATCTGGTGCAAGTCTTGATCTGTCTCATTCAGATCTTGTTCGCTATCGTTGCTATAAGAGAAAATCTGTGGGTGCACATCCAGTGCATTTGCAGACTTGCGTTCTTCTCTTGCGACGGGCGTATGGATGGTATGTGTGTGCGTGCGTGTGTGTTTATGCTTCTGTGATAAGTGGATCAAGCAGTATACAGGGTATTCACGGGTATTCGCCTTCAGTGCATTTGCCGATAGTGTGACTTTCGTCGCAGAGAACTTTGCTCAGTCGGTCAGGCGACTCGGCCTTACGTTTCCTGAAGGCAATGTGTTCAGAACACAGTTACTTCAAGTATGAACAGCTATGAACAGTTAAGAAATGACAAATATTGTGTGTAGTTCATGGACCATAATGTGAAACACTTTGAATGCAGAAGAATGAGGATAGTGGCATCAAATGCTGCATGGATTCTGTTTGATATGCTACTTTTTTTTCCTTTCCATGGAAAGGTGAGTGCATCAGCGATCTTCATCTCGAAACTTCACACAAACCGAGAATGGAACTTGGACAACATGAAGGGGCCATGGGCATGGTGTGTTTAGTGAAGAACTATTCCGAAAACAGGGTGTCATTCGCACTTACTCAATTCAAATTTGAGTATATTTCGTGAATAACTTACCTTGACATTCCGTCGTCTCCAAAGCAGTGAACTTCCCAAAAAAAATTAAAAGCCACGGCTCAACCTAAGGTAATGCGTGGTACGTATCAGAAACAACCAGCTTTCGCTCTGGAGATCCAGAATAGGCCTCGAAGCATAGCAAAAACAATTGAGAAAAAGAAGATGACGACGACGTTTCAATCACGCATCAAATTTCGCGGGTCGAGTGCAGCAATCCTCGGATCGTGAAATGTGTGGCGTGTCGCCTCCCGGTATTTTACGACTCCCTGGTATACGTCACACAAACGCTACATGTACTGCAGCCTCCTCGGGCCAAGACAACTCCATTCAGGGCCCAGGCAATGACAGATTTTATCACGACACTCTTAGGCCAAGCAGTTCACAATGACTGCCGAACACACGAGTAAAGACACAAGATAGAACCACACACACACACACACACACACACACACACACACACACACACACACACACACACACACACACACACACAACACTACGTAAATGGGCCGCCGTGTTCGCGAGGCACACATCTACCGGAGATAGTCATTCTAAGAGGCAGAGAAGTAAAGAAAGTGAGAGGTGCATGGTTTACCTCTACTGTCATTGTTCCCATAATGGCGCGTTGGTGACCCTCCTGTCATCACATCACAACAGTACACAAATACAGTCATGTAAGCAAACCTAGATGTACATGTGCTACACTGAACGGTATGAACGGAAAAAGCTCACGATGACATAGATGTCGTGGCCCGAGGTCGACGAGGCACATCAACCGTGGCAGCAAGCCTGGCAGGCGATGAGTCAACAACAGCTGACAAGCGATCGGCAACCTGACAAGTCGTGCCAGCACCACAGCAGTACGGTAACTCTATAACTCTCTCTCTCCAAACTCACTACATCATCACTTACCTCTTGTAACTACAATCATAGTCTTTACGCACTTACACATTCGTCGTGGCTAACTGATATGAAACTGTAACAACCCGGCGCTCTCTTCTGCAACTGTATTGCAATTCATTATGAGCCTAGCTTCTACCGTTCTACACCTTCTCTTATCCCACCTTTATGACTAGCCGTTATGACTAGTGAGTACAATGAGTTTGTTCTGATCGGCTGCTTTCCCAAATATAAGCCCGTGTTCTTGTTGCATTCGTCCTCTCGCTCCGGCACTGCCTTCTCGTCTTTTTGTCTCCCTATCTGTATCTATCTGCAAGGTACCTGTACATCCTTGACTATGGAGCTCTTGGTGTGATGTTGAGTGAGGGCTTGCGCATGCTGTGCACGTGGGATTCTGGGTCTTGCTCACACTTCGTGGCGGTCCTATTTGGTGTTGTTCGCAATGCAGGCTTTTGACGGACCCTTGGGGTCGGGTCTTGACATAGAAACCTGACATGTACAGTAAATGAATTGAATTAGCAATGCATATCTACACTGTGCTAAGATATGAATGTATGCAGTGCATGTCACTACAGTCCTGCTCAATGAAATCCGGTCGTCGTGTGAGTCAGGTTTGCGCCTTGCACCATTTCGCAGCCCAGTGTTCGCAGGTCCAGGGCTGCGCAACGTTCGGCGCGTGCTCGAGTGACTCAACTGGACTTCATTAAAGCAGTACTGTACTTGCTCAAATGTAACGCATTTTCACGACGAACATAAGCTACTGACTGGCCTGTGACTCACCAAGGTTTGCAGTACAATGTCCTGCACCACGCTCGGCGGCTTGCCGAGAAACTGTTGACATGCTGTAGCTAACATATCACGGTTGTTGGACTGGATCTTCACCTATACCAGCAACACATCACCAACAAAAAACACATAATTATTACAACGAGCAAGGGGAAATCTCTGGATATATGCCACACCCAAGCTACATGCAGAAACGAATAACAGTTAGTGGTAGAATGGACACAGGTCAATCTGCACACCATCTAAATCTGCGCCTTGATCCTTGAGGGTGGTGGCGGTGCTATGGATGCGGAAAGTTCAGTCTGACTGGGTCTCACAAGGACAATGAAATTATATTCCATAGCAGACTATTGTCTAGGATGTCCTACGTTCCGACTAGTGACAGCCCTAAACAAAGTACAAGGAGTCGCCTCAACAGACATAAACTGATTCTTGCCATTGGTTTACTCACTACTCGGGTTGATCAACTGCTGACAAGCAAACAAACAACTCGGCAGCGTCTCTGAAGATTATTGAATGGTCCAATGGAATGGTAACGGATAAAGGTCATAATCTCGGTGGAAGGTCACTGGAAACGGTGCGGTAGGCTGCTGCATTGCATGTGTGCTCAGCAGTGTGACAAGACAAAGCGCAGCAGCAAGCAAAATGGAAGTGCCGGGTAGCAGCACAGAATACATGCACATGTGACTCACCATGACACGAGTTGAGCATGCATAAGCAATACTATATACGCACACAGGGAGTGGGTAGAGCTAGGTAGGTAGGGGTATTGGCGGACACTCATTATCATAGCTGCACAGGTCAGTGAGCACTGAGCATGCACTCCTCCACCATCAGTATAACATTCCACCATTGTGGATAAATTAGTGTACGTAAGTGGGCCTGGCAAGGTCAACGCTTGCCAACCCACACACATACACATGTGTACATGCGTCCTGGCCACACACGAGCATGCATTGGGGGTACCGTTATGCGTGCTAAAGAAGAGAAAATCACACAAAAAATGGCATCGGCAGGCGAAACTATTATGTCAATGGCTGCAATGTTTAATCCAACAAACTACAATTACAGGGACTCATGCAGTCGCATTGATTAAACATCAGGTGAAACTTGTGCAAGTTCCAAAGGACAGGAAACACACTAACTTCATTCTGGCCACTGCCGGGCCATAACTTTCATAGGGAAACATGGCCAACAAGAACACCATGCTCTGCAGGGAGTCGTTTAGCATTCTGGCCACTGCCGGGCCATAACTTTCACAGGGAAACATGGCCAACAAGAACACCATGCTCTGCAGGGAGTCGTTTAGCAAACTAGTGCGTGTAAAGTACAGTTGCGCTCACTGAAATCCGACCCAAAGTGCAAAACTAGCGCAATGGACCTGTTCCGATTACATCACTGTATTCGTACATGTGTACGTCAAGCCGCATTCGTGCCACTTCCAGGGCGTCAAGGGCCGTTTAACTAACTTGAGGGCGCCAAAAAGCACTTTGGGTGGGATTTAACTGACCACAACTGTACACGTAACATATTCCCTGCAGTGACCGTGCTTGTCTGTCGATACCCAGGCACCCCTCCACACTGGTACGGCGGGAAACAGAATAAATGCGTGCAGTGCATGGGTCACCACAACAGGTGACACACAATTAAGTACAGGCATACCGCAGTAGCTGTATCATGGCAGAAGAGGTACAGTCAATGACAGGGCGCCGTGTGGCCCCCACTGCAAATACCAGAAAAGTCTAGACAAATAACTCGCAAGTTCAATGCGAAATATCGTCAAAAGGAGTCCTGGGCCTGAGCCGTGGAGCAGTACATGTAATCAGTGACTAGTCCAGAGTCGGTAATTATTTCCCATTGACTGTACTAGCTTGCAGGGCAGTAGAACACAGTGCACATACCTGGGCGATACCGATTACAGAGATAGGCACACCAAGCTTAGTGTAGACCTTATTGCTGTCAATGGTCAGGGTCAGTGTGTTCAGAGACAATCTGTAAAGGACACAGAGAGTGAAGGTAACAATATACGCATCAAACACATGCACACACACACACACACACACACACACACACACACACACACACACACACACACACACACACACACACACCTCAGGTGTTTAGCCCATTCACGACAGCTGAAGGTGATTGCAGTGAACCACAACTACACATTTACAAGGCACAGCAGCTTGATCTGGGAAAGCACCATACAGCGACATCCACCAATAACTGAGTGACTTTCATCACACAGCCTATAGAAGTGGCTTTTCAAACGGGCGAGCACACACACACACACACACACACACACACACACACACACACACACACACACACACACACACACACACACACACACACACACACACACACACACACACACACACACACACACACGCATAGACATGCACTCACACCTCCTCCTCGTTCGCCCACTGCCACGATTGCCTATGTGTCCCCTAACGGGGGGCGACTTGAAGGAGTGCTGGCTTCGGGATGCGGCATGAGAGACGTGAACAGCCGTTTTACTGTTTTTTTTTCTTTTCTTTTTTTCTTCGCTTTTACGGAGTGACGGGAGGTGCAGCTATGTCTAGCGATGTCTTGAAGACGGCTGAAACGGCGTGTGCAGACCGTACACAAGAGTGGCTTCACGGCAGGTTGTACACGAGATCCTACCACGCTGTAAACTCCATCCTGACGCCTGGCTCTCCACTCACACCTATCATCTGCTGTGCCAAGCCACTCATCCATACCAATGGACACCGACGCCAGGGCATGCTTGACTGGGTCTTTCCATCTCTTCCGGGGGCCATGTGGAAGTCATTTAGACGGCAAGGCACCAAAGGCAAAGAGCAGTTGGCGGGGAACACGGTCACCGGTGACACCCACGCTAGCCAGGTGGCCCAGCCATTGGAGACGCCCTTGTCAGAGACCTGCTCCATGTCTCTCCACCACTGCCGTACCTGAAGGGTTGACACGTGCTCGTTTATCTGGCGCGCCCGATTGATGCCAGGATCATGCGTATAGATTGCAGGTGGAACGAGTCCAGACGCTGCTGGAGATCCCTTTGCCTCGGTGTCCAGTTCTCAGCACCATACAGGAGTACCGCCAGCACAGTGAATCCGTAGACAACACACTTTAGACCGATGGGAAACTCTGAGTTCGCAAACACAGCCTTCTTCAAGGCGCCAAATGCACCCGAAGCTGCAGCGATCCTGCGAGAGACATCAAAGCTACTCCTGATGCTGATCTGGCAGCAAAGATAGCGAAAACTGTCCACACATTCAACGGTTCCAACCAAAGGCAACATATCCGACGCCACCACACCAACACCCATAGGCATGAACTTAGTTTTGCCCAGATTGACTGACAAGCCAACATATCCTGCAATCTTCCGAAACGTGGCCAAGGCCCTTTCAGCACCGCCGTAGGTGTTGGCAAACAGCGACAAATCATCCGCAAATTGACACTCCATTTCCCACCGGGAAAGGTTCCAGCAGATCTGCGCCGAGACGGATGGATGCAGACATGCCTTCATGGAACGACCGAATGATAGAAACCAGCGTATCCGGCACGCCGAGCTTGGAGAGAACCCTCCACATGGCTGCTCTAGGTACTGAATTGTCTGCTTTGCGCAAGTCAATGAACACCGCAAAGCCCTTTGACGAATGTTCATGCAATTTCTCGGCAACCTGGCGTACTAAGAACACCATGTCTGAACATGCCCTACCACGGCGAAAACCACACTGGGAGTCAGGCAGGTATTCCTTTCCAACCAGCTTCAGGCGATCCGCTATTATTCTTGCCACCAGCTTGCCGACCATGTCTAGAAGCGCAATGCCTCGCCAGGTACCACACTCACTAAGATCACCTTTCTTGGGAATAGGAATTAAAATGGTGTCTACCCAATCCTGAGGAACCATTTCCATCCTCCAGACTTCAGCCAACAACAGCTCCAACCTAGGCACCAGTTCAGAGCCGCACTTGAGCATCTCCGCTGTTATCTCTGATCGACCACATGCTTTGCTATTTTTAAGAGTTCGCATAGCACGGTGTATCTCATTGCAGGCTGGGGCGTTCTCATGGTCAAGCTGAATCAGTAGCTGACCAATGGAATCAATGGCTTCCGGGAAAAAATCACTGATCACGTTCAAGACACCATCAAAATGCTCCCGCGACCGCGTACCTGTTGCCTCTGGGGTCTCGCACACAACACCCTGTGCATTCTTGACAGCAGCTGTCTTGCGGGGCTGCAATCCATCAAGTGCAGCCTGGCTCCTCTTGATGCACTCCCAGCCTCCCTTAGACGTTAGACTAAAGCGCTCGCAGTACTGAGCCAGTTTTCTCAGCCAGTCCTGCTTTGCTTGACGAACGATACGGCGAGCTGAACTTTGGGCCTTCTTATACAACGTCTGATCGCCTGCCCTGTTGGTCGACATCCAGGCTCGGTAGTAATCATCTCGCTCACGGAGGGCAGCCTCAATCTACGGTCGATTGTCCAGGAACAAGTCTGGTTGTTTGCGCAGCTCTCTGCCAAGACATTACTGAGTGACGTCCGCCGCAGTCCTTTTCAACGCAGCCCAGCAGCCATCCACAGATAGCTCATCTAGCCAGTTCTGAACCAAGGCAGCATCAAGACTATTGGAATATTTTGCTCGCACTTCATCATTGGAGGGAGCCGTTAGGGCTGCGGAAGCGATGGGTTTGTTAGCTGGTTTACTTTGTCTGCGGCAGCTGGGCACCGCCGCCAAGCGGTATCTCATGGCAAGGAACTCATAGTCGGCATCAACACTCCACAGAGCAGAGAACTTGACAATCCAGACATTAACGCTGGCATGACTGTGGAATAATACAGTAGTCGATACAATGAGGCTACCCATACCTGGGGTGGTGCCACGTGTGCGTGTGTATGTCTTTCTTTCTGAACCAGGTGTTGCAGATGAGCGCACTGTTTCTGGCCAGGAAGTTGAGCAAATCCTCTCCAGCAGAATTCATGATGCCATATCCATGTGCACCCCTTACGCGGCTCCACTCGTCTCCAGTAATACCAACATCAACACGAGCATTGAAGTCGCCGAGTATGACACACTGTCCACTCCTGGGTATACTATCAAGGAAGGACTGCAAACTTCCATAGAACGCAGCTTTGCAGAAAAGTTTACACTCACTCACACACACACACACACACACGCGCGCACACTCACACACACGCGCACGCTCACACACACGCACGTACGCTCACATATACACACATACGCTAACACACACACACACACACACACACACACGCACGCACGCTCACATATACACACACGCGCGCGCGCTCATACACACATACGCTAACACATGAACACACACACACACACACACACACACTACTACTACTACTACTACTACTACTACTACTACTACTACTACTATGTACAGCTACCCTATCGGGCCACGCCGCTCCCAGAAGCGGGAGACAACGACAAGAGAGAAGAGAAGAGAGAGAAATCGCCAAGTCAACAAAATTGGGCATGGCGTTCCAAGTCCTGTGGCCTTGAGAACCGCCTTTCGCAATGCTCGCATTCATGACGGCAGTTGTTCCTGGCTGCATGTGACATCCGTTTCGCACGGTCACAGTGATGACGGCTCAAACCAGAACGGGAGCGGAAAGATCGGCGACAAACATCGCATCGAAAAGAGTCAGATTCATGGCGAATAGATACAGCTGGGACATCCGTGAACACAGGACAGCGATGCACAGCCAGTCCTCCAGCGCTCTTCAACCCCTGCATACACTTCATACATTGCCTGGCACCCTTCTGACACACACACACACACATCACACACATCACACACACACACACACACACACACACACACACACACACACACACACACACACAGCTGAAGTAACCGGTCCCAGAAAATCAGCAACACAAGAGATGTCCCAGTACAGTGATATTGAGGTTCACAATCGCGTTAGAAAAAGAATGACTTACTTTTGAACTTTCTGAATGTATGGCCACACAAACACCCGACCACCAGGTACCATGAGCGGAGGACTGTGGCAGCACCCTGCATACATCATAATGATAATCATATATAGGTACACCCCGCACACATGATGGGCACACACGCGCGCGCGCACACACATACACACGGTGTACATCAGCACAGGAGTCAAATACCGGTACATGCATACATAAACATATACAGAGAGAGAGAGAGAGAGAGAGAGAGAGAGAGAGAGAGAGAGAGAGAGAGAGAGAGAGAGAGAGAGAGAGAGAGAGAGAGAGAGAGAGAGAGAGAGAAGAGAGAGACAGAGGTTGCCCTTGCCCCTCCCTCACCACGAATAGAAACACTATGAAACGCTGATAGTATACACACAGATGAGATTATGATTGTAAAATGTACAAAAGGCTTCAAAGTTCAAAGCGTAGAAACGGTCAAGTCCCCTCCACCCCCACCACCATTTGCACACCTGTGGTAAATAGTGCGATTTACGAATGACCCTGTCTTTTATTATTTCTGTCCAACAGACCATGAAGGTCATGCAAGTGTGTGTGGTCGGTGTGGAGTGTATGGGCGCGTTTGGTTGGTACGAACTAGAACAGGATTCACCAGAACAGCGCGTTTGGTTGGGACTGCACCTGTTCTGGGTCGGCCAGAACATGTTCTGCTTGCTCCGGCCTCGAGGCCGGAGCAGACCGAGCAGTTTTACTTTTTCACAGTGAAACCTGGCGGGAACATCGATTTTGTTCCCAAGTGATCACGTGCATACGCTTTTGGGTTGGACTCGTCGTACCGTACTAAGTGACCATGGTGACCCATACACATTTTGAAGAATGCACCAAGTTTGGCACATTTTTCCACAAAAATGTGCTCTGTTTCTGGAGTACCGTTTGGTTGGCATGAGGCTGCTCCATGTGCACCAGCTGTTCGATCCTGTTCTAGATCGTACCAACCAAACGCACCCTATGTGCGCGCGTGCATGTGTACATGCATATGTGCATGCACAATATCAAGAGTGCATAAACAAGAGTATGCAACTGTGGTTATGGCCCAGTGCGCGGCGTGCTGCCTTCATTACGTAGCTTGCCTTCATCACGCTCTGAAAGCATGCATTCAAACTCACAATTTCTCGTACGAGCTCATCCGTTTTTGCTCGATTCGTTCCAGTACCTACGCGATCTCTGAATTCTGGCGCGTGAACTCCAGTTCCGTACGAAAGTTCATTTCAAACCAGAGGGAAAGTGCGGTGTTTGATTTTCCGCAGTGCGCGGACTGCAGCTGAATGATGTAATGAAGGCAGCGCGCCGCGCATCTGGCCCATAGAAAAGAGATCACAGTTGCAGTTATGGACTCTTGACAATATTGACGTGAAAACTCCACTACCGTAGAATCCCGCGGATAAGCCCACCCGCGTATAAGCCCATGCCCGCGCATAAGCCCAGGGTTTGTTCGAACATCACAAAGCTTCATTGTACAAGCCCATGGGCCTAGGTCACACCGAGAGTCCATAAATTATGGACTCTTGGCCATACCATGTACGTAGTACATGCACATTAATTATTTTTTTAGTACATTTCAGCACAATCATCGGTGGTTTTTGTTTGCACAGTGGTTTTTAGCATGTATTTCTCACTTCCTTGATACTTTTCAATAGCACAACTTGGTGTCGGCGTATAAGCCCATGTCCGCGTATAAGCCCATGTTCTCGTATAAGCCCACCGAAATGTCCTTGTGAAACAGATAAGCCCATGGGCTTATCCGCGGGATTCTACGGTATCCAACTTGAAATTACTCGCACAAATTGCATAAATTCCTTGTATAATAAAATATATACCCTTTTGGAATTTAAAGTAGCGCCGGCGCAATTTTGTTCAGGCTCGTCTGTCCATTCTCTATGAGGATAAATGACAATGACAAAAACGTTCCAATTTTTTCCATCACTGCAATTCACGACTCATAGTATGAAGGTTCAACTTCTCAACAGTGCATCGGTTTTACCAAAAAAGAATGTGTGGCCGAAACACCAAGGATTTCAGTGTTGTGAAGAATGAAACTACATGTACATGAGTTACGAAGTACTGTTGATAAGTAAGGAGGAAAGTCTGATACACCCAAGAGAAAATACATAAAATTTACCTGACACGACCATACATTCGTTGGGCCCGCATGTTTCCCAGCCAGGCATGGCTACGAACAAGTAGCCAACACAGGAAAGTCGTTCAGAATCCTTGATGATACAGTACCCAAAATTATGAGAATAGACGAAGCCAACAACAGTGAGGTAGATGTCTAGAGCCACTGCCTCTCTCAACCAGGGATGCCAAAACAGTCAGCGAAGAAGCATCACACTCTCACATTCCTCAGCTCGATCAAGATGGTTATGCAAAATCATTTCTGTGACTTTTTGCCATAAAGTCGTAAAATCACGACACTTCATCAGCCCATGATCGTCATTTGTACAGCGTGCCATGCGTTACCAATGGCTACATTGCCAAAGACCTTATTCTTGCGCATGCGCTTTGTACCAATCCTTTCTCTCTCTTGTTCAGCCACGATTCGGTAGGGCCTCCTTGTTGCCACCATTATTCGCATTTCATACCCGTTACTTACCCTAGCTCACTCCTTTGCTATTAGGTTGGTCTGGATAAGCCAAAATGGGTGACTTTGACAAAACTACTACAGAACTAGAAGATGTCGCGGCCCCTGAGGTTCATGATGTCAAGCTTTTTGGCAAATGGTCATCTGACGAGGTCCAGGTGAAGGAAATCTCACTGCAGGTAAGATATCGCCTGAGCCGACGAGCATGCTGAACTGAGAATTAGTAGCTAGTAGCTTGGACAAACCGATCTGTTGATGCAGTCGGTTAGCAGTGGCCCAACCAAAGTTTGGGTTGTAAATATGGAGCTGAGACGCTTGGATATCATTGCAAATTTGCCACGAGTTGATGATGGAATCGATATCGTGTGTTTTTACTGCCATTGGATAGGACTATATTGCCATCAAGGAGAAGTCCGCCACTTTCCTTCCTCACACCGCTGGACGTTATGCCGTCAAGCGATTCAGGAAGGCCCAGGTATGTTTTTTGTTGCGTTATATATGCGTGTGTGCTGTGATTTCGTTTTGAAATTTTTTTACATTCACCATACGTGTTAAGTATAATAATTGTCATGTATGGAGTGCGTACTTTTTCGGTAGCTGTTCTGCTTGTGGCTGTATGTTTGCATGCTAGTGGTTGAAGTACAGGTGTTCCGGTTTTAGGCGCCCGAATTTAAATTATGTAGCTCGTATTGGACTTTCCCCTTTTCAAATCAATTTTTTTAATTCGTCAATGACGAATTATAAATAGAATCACAAATAAAAATTTTGTTTCGTTTCCGTACAATAAAGGAAAAAAGGAAAAGTAGTTATCGAGAAGTTTATCGTCTAATTTTATTTTATTGTTCTTGCCGATAGATTGGTACCTTTCACAAACTATGTTTGTATAGCCAAATCACTTGCACTTGACTTTTGTGTGCATGCATTTAGTGCCCCATTGTTGAGCGTCTCACCAACTCCCTGATGATGCACGGTCGCAACAACGGCAAGAAGCTGATGACCATGCAGATTGTCCAGCAGGCTTTTGAGATCATCCACCTGTTGACTGGCGAGGTAAGGCATTCTTGCTGTCAAGTCAATCTATTTTTCGTGTGATTGGGGCGGGGGTCCTAACTGAACTTTTTAGTTTCGTGTAATAAGTATCTATGATACCGAATAGCATCTTAGTTGTGAGTGGTGTATTCAATTTTTGCTTTCTCTTGTTGGTTGGTGTAGAACCCCCTGCAGGTCCTTGTCAATGCCGTCATTGCCTGCGGTCCTCGTGAAGACTCCACTCGCATTGGTCGTGCCGGTACTGTCCGTCGTCAGGCCGTCGATGTCTCCCCACTCCGCAGAGTGAACCAGGTCAGTTTGTTAGAAAACCCAGCTCACGGGAAAGGTTTACGGTTGTGGGTTTTGTCTATGCAGCTCCTCTCACCACTTGTTGGCACTATGTTTTTAAAGATTGTCTTTTGGTTTGATTTTTTTGTTCTTAGGCCATGTGGCTCCTCTGCACTGGTGCTCGTGAGGCTGCTTTCCGCAACGTCAAGAGCATTGCTGAGTGCCTCGCTGATGAGCTCATCAACGCATCAAAGGTATGTTGTCTTAAGTTTGTTCCTGTTTCCAATGGTTTGTTTTTCTTCTAGGTCTAATATAGCTTGAAAGTGCTACGTCACAGCATAGCAACAATTTTAAAAATTCAAATTGGATCCAAGCACATTTCAAGTGGTTACTCACAGCGAGGTGATATAGCCGGTGAAATTGACTGGGTTGCCTAATGGGGGTGGGGTGGCGACTGCTGGCAAAGAAAAAGTCACACCTGCATACGACATGAGTGGCTTGCTATGCACCAAGACACTGTAGGCAATAACAACGTCACACCTTAGTGGATCCAAAGGAGAAATCTGATGTGAACTTGCTACTCCCTTGCCGTTTTGACGTCATCATTTTCAAGCCCTATTTAGGGCTGAAACGGTTACGCCAGTCAACCATTTCCCAACAGTCCCTCGGTTACATTTTCACGGTACATAATATACAAATGTTTTGAGCTGCGTTCGCTTGGGAGCATAAATGGCAGATACTATTCTCATTCTCAACTTTTGAAGCTTTACCTTCCCCTACCTTTGTTCTTCAATCTCCCACTTATATAACCTGTTGCCTTGTTCTTCTGTGGGTTTTTTTAGGGATCATCCAACTCGTATGCCATCAAGAAGAAGGACGAGCTTGAGCGTGTTGCCAAGTCTAACCGTTAAACTTTTTTTGTGGAAGGGACGAGAATAAACGGGAAATGCCAAAAAGCGGTGCTCTGTTGTGTGTTGTGGGTCTTTGCCTTGTGTTACTTCACCCCGGAACTTAGCTGGTAGCTATTCAATGGTTACCATCAAGAGTACATAAAAACCTTTTTAGTGATGTAGTGCGTTCAAGCAGGTCTCTTTCTGCACAACTGCAGCTCAGTTGTACGCACTACGCCATTTCCCGCGCGCCTCAGATCTGCACCAAATATGATGTAATCACGGAATTCCACCGTAACCGACACCCATAGCAGAGAAGGCCCCAAGCTGCACACTCTGGTTTTAATGTACAGTCTGTATCGGCTATAGCGTACCCTTTTGATTTCCGTGATTTTATCACTATAACCGATGCATCACTATAATATTATGCGATATGATCGTTTTAAAATACTATTAATAGCAATACAGAGAACAAATTCTGCAGTCATCGCCACACTACAACGAAGTCATGAAAGTTTACCAGAATTAATTTTCTTGTCACATTCATCAGTGGAAAGTCGTGACTGAAGAGTAACCATGCTGAACAATGATTAAATAATACATTCAATGATGTGTTACGAGAACAAAATACAGTGCCAAAATAGAATGAGGGAATGTGAGACAATAGAAGTGAAGTGAGAGCTAAGTGCACCGGTGGGTGAAAAACTAATAATTATAACGCTAAAACAGTAGTGAGAGAAACAATCGTGCTGTGCACCTACGAAAACAATTTTAACGCAACTACATGTGCATGTTTCTTCTGCTTACAGCGTTTGCGCAGAGCATCATTCAGGGTTTCAAACGCTGTAAGCAGAAGAAACATGTTGCGTTAAAATTGTTTTCGTAGAATTTGTTCTCTTTATTGCTATTATAAAATTGTTGTCTCCACGTCGATTATATGATCGTTTTTTGTTTTTTTTTTCGATCAAAAAATGAAAGGCAAGGAAATACATGTACTTCCAGCATGGCTTTTTGACAAAATGAGCATGCTGCATAGTTGCCAGTGCCCGCATTTCCATAAAAAAGTATGTGCATGACTGATTGTACTACATCATGCAGTGCTGCCATGCCAAATAATTTTCGCCCAAAATCGGACACCCTTCATTCACCGCCAAGGCTGGCCACAGGGTGCAAATTTTTCTTCTCAGCAAATGTTTCCAGAGAATTCAAAAGTCGCCCAAAATACCATGAAAATTCGCTTCCTTGCCATGGTAACCGATATGGCAATAATGGCACCCCGAAGCAAGAGTACATAACCCCCCAGAGTGTGCAACGCCTGATCCAGCTCTGCATAGGGTCTTGGTCGAGGATCTTTGCGTCATAATACCGTACACATCTGAGGGGAACCCGGGGAGTCGCGGGTACTCTTGGATCAAAAACAATGGTGCCCTGCCTGGAGACCGGCCTTGCGCTGGTGTGAAGTGTAGATCTACGCATGACATCAGAAGATCCGATTCCGCTCGACCAAGACCCTAGGCTACAGTACTACACAGAGCTGGATCGGCGTTGCACACTCTGGGGGGTTATGTACTCTTGCCCGAAGTTGTCATGGATTTTGTAATGCATGACTGCATCACAAGTGTGATCACAGACTAGTGTACATGCCATCCAGGTATGAAAAGTGAAAATACAGGACTTCTCGGAAAGTACTGACCCCTGGCATTTTGGCTGCTTTTCGGACGTTTCCTTTTTCGGACAAGCCTTCAAAAATCGGACGGTTTGGCAGCACTGATCATGGTACATGTATCACTATAAAAATAAGCAACGTGACGAAAGTAAAAAAATAGGGCCTTTGATATTATTGCTACATGTATTTTAAAGTTATCACTATACTGTCTATAGCCGATAATAATATCCATTTCAAAACTATAGACGCGTGAACTCATACGTAGTATCTACGAGCCGTACGTACTGTAGCGCACGACAGCCGTGAGTTTTGCATGAGTGTTTTCTGGTTTCCAGATGTGTTTTTCAGGTTTTTCTTCGTCGCCGCGGGAAATACAAAAGATGCAAAACACGCAAAGTCGCAAATGAAAAGGTGTGAGGAAAGTCTCAAAAGAGATGAAAGTCTCAAATGAATCTTCTTCTTGTTTGCATTTTCTGAGTGCCCGACTGTAATGGCTTCCAAGGCCCGTAAGAATCTCAGTGATGCCGAGAAAGATATGATTAGTCGTGTTCATTGTTTCTTCGAACAAGAGCTGGATTTTGATTGACGCTTGAGTATCCGAAATCCTCGTCCGTCGAACTCACCTTGCAACTGGCGTGAGTGAAACCACTGTCACTCGTTGTGTCAGGCGAAGGGAACAGGGCCGGAAGCTCAAATCAAATCAAAAAGAGAAAATATAATTATTATCATCTCTACTGTATTTCACCCAACAAGATCCAAAACATGCAGAAAAGAAGAGAAAAAAAGGCAGGAGGTGTGATGGGATTCGAATGCCCCACACTTGTACTGGAAATCACGGATCGAAACCACGAGGCCACCAGGACCCGTACAAAAATGCACCCGCGATGGTCTATAATAATAATCTCTATTTCAGGATTACCCAAAGGCTAACGTATAACGCCTATCTGGGCTAATATTTTCGTGAAATTATGCTTTTCGCATTGCTGAACAAATTGCAGAATTATGCTATTTTTATGCTAAAAGTCATCATATTATGCCGCATTATTATTATTATTATTATTAACTTTTATTTTACTAGGGTGTTTCCCACAGACCTATGGTCTTCTTACGGGAGCCCCTAGGAAGGTTATGCATGATGCATGATGCATGAGCGAATAAATGAGCGGTAATCGGTACAAGTACGAACAGTGGAAGGCAGCATATTCCACCGGTCAGCAGCGAGATAGCCAATCCGAGAAAAGCCAGCCGTACTCTGTGCTGGGGGTAATGCCAAAGAAAAAGACACCTTAATACGCGGCATTATGCTCACATATTATTATTATTATTATTAACTTTTATTTTACTAGGGTGTTTCCCACAGACCTATGGTCTCCTTACGGGAGCCCCTAGGAAGGTTATGCATGAGCGAATAAATGAGCGGTAATCGGTACAAGTACGAACAGTGGAAGGCAGCATATTCCACCGGTCAGCAGCGAGATAGCCAATCCGAGAAAAGCCAGCCGTACTCTGTGCTGGGGGTAATGCCAAAGAAAAAGACACCTGGGATCTCGTAGTGGCAGTGGTGTGAGAGCTACACAATGCTGCTAATGTACATGTACATGTATAATCATGATAATGATTCTGTGCAAAATAACAGGGGAATGTTTTGTAGAGGGCGTTGTACTGTAGTAGCAAAAGTTCAACGGGGTCAACGCACCGTCCGACCTAGCTACGACCGTCACTGATTGTATACGTATATGTAGTGGACTGGACATGTTCTCAGGGGAGTCGTAAACCTACGACTTCCTGGTGCATCTACATTGTACTTTATTGTACTTGTACCAAGAGTTTATGTACTCTTGCTTGTACTTGTAGAACATGTACAACTGTATGGAATTTGATGCGAACAGGCGGATTATTCCAATTTTGTGCGATTCGTATGCAATTTGCCTCGAATTATGCGATTATTCGATTTTAGTGGGAATTATGCGAAAATTTATGCTAGCAAAATCTGTCAAGGCCTAACATGTACAGCCAGTATGCTTTGGGGGGGGGGGGGGGGGAGGGGGGGTCCTTGTTCTTCTGTGTGCGACCTTGTGTGTTTGTCCCCCCCCCTTCCCCGGGAGAAAAACACCGCCAGGATTTCTATACTGTACGATGTATTTATAGAATTTCTGGCTGCAGTTACCAGGTACTTGGAATGTTTTTTCCAGTTTTCACTACATACAGCCTTACAGGCCAGGGAGTCACAAAGCCCATGGCTCCCTGGGAAACTCTTATCTCTAGTTATTATTATTATTATTATTATTATTTAAATTTTGAATAGGAGTAGTTGACGGCCAAGCTAGCTAGCGTGCAAGGGATATCTGTGGCCAACATCATTAAAACTTTTAAATTTAGCATACAGTTTTAACGTAAAATTTGACGTGTTTTTAATACGTGAGTTGACTGTCCCGCACGTAAGTAACTACATGTAGTTCATGACGTGAGTTTTTGGAAGTTTCGCTTGGTTATCCCGATCGAATTTGTGTGAGTTTCCGGAATGTTTTCGAGATTTATCGAGTTTGTTGGAAGATTTGATATTTGTGCGAACTAAACCCGAATCCTGCCAGGCAAAATTTCACGTCACACGTGTAACTTAACCTCTAAAAATTACACGTAACGTGAGATTTGCACCGCGTTTTGAAAAAGGGCAAAAAACGTGTAACTTACCTCTCTGATCTAGTCTGAAAAAGTCGCTGAAAATCTCTGGAATGTGGCGGTGGTTCTCTCCTAAATCGGAAAATGAATACTGATTTTCCAATTCAAATCTCTACACATAACGGTGTTTCCCTGACTGACGCAACAACAGGCAACTGATGTACTGGACAGTGGACACATAATACATGTGCACAGTGGACAGTCATCTGATCATGAGTAGGCTATCATGAGATTCAGTACTTGCATGTGCATGCATGTGGTGGCTTTGTGCAGACAGACCGACGGCTCAAATGCTGCTTCTGTGCATGCATCTTCAACCGTGACTTGTCTTCGAGTTGAAAAAAATAGATTGCAGGAGTGCTGTCACTCAGCGTATCAGACTTTTGCTGCACAAAGGAGGAGGACAAAGGGTTTCTTGTGACTTGCCCTGCCGTGGTGCAGAATAGTGCCCTTTTCTTTGCAGAGCTGGCTGTTGCTTACTAAGAAGTGAGAACACATCCGTCATAATGACAAGTAAGATTTGTCAACGATTTGAAAGTGAGCCAGAATTTAAACTCACAACTAGACTGGTGACTTTTGTTGCTTTGCAGGAGGTAACCAACGTGAACTTGCCAGGGCAAAAGCCGGCAAGAAACAAGGTTCTAAAACCGCTGCAGAAATGGACGGAAATAAGGGGCTGACATTGGAACAACGAAAGGCCAGGTTAGGGTTTTCAGCTACTCTTTTTTTCTTTTCTTTTCAAGAATATTCACTACAATCATGTACATGTACATGTACTCGGAAAGTTCTGGTTGCAACCAGCCACATGCATGTACATATTTGTAGAATAGTTTCAACATTACGGGCAGAATACAAGCTTTACATTACGGGCAGAATACGAGCTATTGAATTAAGCACGACTAGTAATCGAAACACGCTTCTGCTTAGTTGAATTCGCACACTTACAAGTGTGTTGAAGACAGACTACAGACAGTCAGTAATACCACTTTGTCTGCGTGTGGCAGCAGGATTCAATTTTGCTTAGTTGACACTGAAGGGGCATTCGTTTTTGATCTACAGGTTTCGGGAGAAACTACTTCTTTCAGTACACTTGGGGCTCCCCGCCTGCTAATTTGTGCGTGAAGTGTGTAGGTTACAGTGAGGGCTGCGTCCCATCCGCCTGTGTGGATTCACAAGAAGCATGAGTTTCTAAGTCTGACGAAAATGTTGAATGGTTGCTGCTTGAATGATGACTACACCATAGCTTAGTGGTACAGCATCGCTGGCCATAAGCAAGGGTCCCTGGTTCGAGTCCTGGTGGTGACCGTCGATTTTATCTTCAGACTTTTCCCGTTTGCATCTTTTCCTGAAACCAGTGAATATTCGGTAGATGTGTTCGTTTGTCTACCCCAAGCGATAGATTCTACTTTCCTCTACCGGCTCGACCGGGTTCGAGGCTGGTAGAAGTTGGTAGAGGTAGAGTATTTCCGTACTTGGGTGAAACGGATAGATCTGCGTTCGTTAACTACTATCTACCGTCTTTTCTTTTCCAATATCCGCTGTACTCTACTCTACCAAATAGACGAAAGCGAACGCAGCGTAAATCACCGAGCATACATTGCAGATAGACTTAATCTTTGCACGTAGCGTTAACACCCATTGGCTTTGTTCCTCTCCACGTGGTGGCAAACACTAAACAACATCTGAAAGCCCTCCAACTTTCGAATAGAACCTTTCTTCCTGTGTAGCCAAGATGTGAAAAAGGTACGAACACTCTTGTTCATATACAGTCGTCCCTCTCTAATCCGGCACCTTTTGCTACGGCATTTTCTGCTGGATTAACGAGGGTGCTGGATTAAGAAATCCTGCCCTCTGACCCGGCCCTACCCAATTACATGCATGTATCATACGTCAAAACGCAGGGTTTTTCCGTGTCGACCCCAGTATTTGGTGCACGGCTTTATATTCTCAACTTTTTTCCAGGAATATACAGTGATAAAGTAAAACAGAGAACATGTTCACATGTATACGTACTCTTGCACACACACGCACAGTCGATTTACGACTAGTAGTAGTAGTAGTAGTAGTAGTAGTAGTAGTAGAATTTATTATTTTACTAGGGAACTCCCAACAGGCGTTGCCTTTTTACTGGGAACCCTAGGACTGCCGGATTATGAAATCAAACTACGTGCAGTTTGAGCGATTCGTTTCGAAAAGTCACTGCCGGAGGCGGAATTCAAGTGCCGGATTAAGATGTAGGAATTGAACGAAAAAAATCGGTTTCATCAGAAAGTGCGCCGGTTGGCAAGGGTTCCGGATAAACAAGTGCCGGATTAGAGAGGGACGACTGTACCAACCGTGTTCCAAGGGCTTTTCTGAGATGCCATATCTGGCCTACTCACTAGTCGACTTTGGTTGAGATTTTAGCGCAATGTGTCATACCTGGAAGGTTATTTGTAATGATTCCGTCAATCTGTGTATCTGGCGGGTTGAAAACGCTCGTGTAAGCACAGCCTGAGACTGGTCTCGTCTCTTTTGCTTTTGCTTTCAGAGATGCTCAACGTATGAGAGACAAACAAGAGGCCAAGGCCAAAGGCGCTGAATCAAAATAGGTGCGAGAACATTGAGATGAGTCATGTGTTGTGAAACATGATGAATTACACCCTTGCCACCTGCTAACACTGCCGCTTCCTGCTTCTTGCGTGTGCCACTGCTGCTGCTACTGCTGCTGATCCTGCCTATTGCGCCCTGCCTCCTGCTCCCCTGCCTCTTTTACTACCTGTCGTTGTAGAATAGTAGATTCTAGGCATTGTGTGTAGCACTGCGCTCCGTATCTGTCGTTAAAGCTGCCGGTATGTCGGTTGTCTCTCTTGGCAATGTTCTCTGTGAACTAGCAAGCTACCGCTGTTTTTGTTTTTAGAGTGTTCCGTGTATCGCTACTGAACTCAGTGATGGTTATTTGCTATCTACTGCACGTTCTCTCCCTGCTACTAGTAGTAGAGTAGTACTACTACTTTAAAGCAAGCGCCGCGCCTACAAGTACACGTTCTTGAGTTTTTGGTGCCCTTAGCACCTTTTGGTGCCCTTAGCACCGAGATTATTATATGTGCAATGCAGTTGTTCACTTGTGTCTCCTATGGGCTATTGGTTAGTTTCCTCAACAAGTGAAGAACATTGAACAGTAATCACTCCGGGATGATTTCTATTCTTATTCATAATCATGACTGTGCAACGGAATGGCGTGTGACTGGCCTGCTCATCTGTACATGTACATAGCGTCTCATCCAGCCCAGTACAGTGCTACATGTAGATTTTAAGATAGCAAGTCCCTGCTCCTGCCCTACTTCGCAAGTGGGCCAGCTGCCCATGTTTGATGCACTGCAGTGCAGCAACGGCATAGAATAAGTACAAACATGTAGCTGCTGCTGCTGCTGCTTTCCTGCACAGTACTACTGCCAGAGTACCCCGTCTCGCCTCGTGCATAGTGCCCAACCTCGATTCACAGCCAGGGAAAGGGACATTGTATGGCTGTGTGCGACTAAGGTCATGCGGTGTAAGAACCCGAGTGCCAAGGTCACACATGCCCCCCCCCCCACACACACACCAGTTCACTGTGTTGTATGGACCTCACTGCCACTCGAACGGTGAAGTGAGTATGGATTTACTGACGACGCGTGCGTATACAATTCGCGTATGGTGTGACCTACAGACAGGACTCGCTCATCTGCCTCACCTTCAAAACCAGGGAGTAGTACAATACCGTATTGTACTACTCCCTGTTCAAAACACGAGCATGGAGGAGTCCGGGGGGGGGGGGGGGGGCTCTCGTCGGTACCCTTGGCTAGTGTAAATCCAGAAATATTCATATGCGAAAAAAATTGTGCAAGCCTCCAGAACCAGTCATATCAGGCATTATGCTGACCTTTCATACAAACTTCCAGTCAACTTGCCCATCATGCTGGCGGCTTATACTGGGCATATAAACCTCATACAAACCCCATATAGACCGCCACCACAGAAACAGGAAGAAGTTGACTGTCAGTTTGTATGAAGGTCAGCATAAGTATAATACATCCCACTAGTACGCTTGTACGTGAAATATAAACCATCATACAAACCTCGGTTTGTATGTCGGTTTATATTTCACGTACAAGCGTACTGTTGGGTTGTATTATATACGTAGTAAAATATGTTACGACTCCCTGGTTCCTATGTAGAGAGTACTGTAATTATTTCACAATTTTTCGGTGAACTTTTATTTTCGGTACTTTCAGTGCATCTGTTTCATACCTAAAATTTCAATACACCGAACAAACACTAACACACAATGACATTATGTGTGTCATAAACCGAAAGGGAACTGCTTCTCTGTACCGAAAAAAATTCTGTTCACCTAACCTACGTAGCCTGCTGCCCTCATACCGAAAATATTGAGCACCGAAAATTTCTGAAATTAGAGTATTTGTACTGGGAGGATGAGCCCCTGTGAGTACGAGAAATAGTACATAACCCCCAAGAGTGTGCAACTCCAGCTAGCCATGGGGTCTGCGGCGGCAGAACTTCACATCACGTGATGAACCCGTACACATTATAATTTATTCGCACTCTGTGGAGGATAGATATCTCTAGATACAGGGTTGTACGCAGCCGTGCTTTGGGTACAACTCTCTTGTGGTCACTTTGCACTGTTTGCCAGCGTACTAGTAACCTTTTGAACCATGTCACGTGATGTGAAGTTCTGCCGTCGCAGCACTGCATAGAGGTTATGCAGGCAGTTGCACACTCTTGGGGTTATGAACTCTTGGTACGAGTGATACTGATAATTTCATAAGCATTTGAATTTCACACGAAACGCCAGCATACGGCATACAAAATTAAAATGCATATGAAATATTCTGGATTTACAGTGTAATCTTAGAATATATTATAATATTCACTTCTTGAAGTGAAAGAAAAAGAGCACGCACTGGGACGTTCGTTGCTGCTCAATGGTGGTACAAGTGGCCATACAAGTTAAAAACTGTTCATGTATATTCAGGTTGGAACGTAGAAAAGTTCTGTTTCCAATGGTGTCATGAGTTTTATGACCAATTATGTGGAAGATATGTCACATGCTTGTCCATGCAGACCCGTCTAATAATATTGCCACCGTATTTCATGGACATTGCTAGGTTTCATGGGTGGATGAGGTCATGTGATGCTGTTTCACACGACTAGTGGACGTGCAGCTGTGCTTTCCCCGTGCTCTTGTTGTCAGACTACTTGTTTATCGTGCCGGGATCTGCACGTGGATCCAAACGCAACCCAACAGGCTTCACCTGTCAGTGGTCGTTCATCGTAGCTGCCCCTGCTGCTGCTGCCATGTGCGCTGCTAGCTGAGTGCAGTATCTATGACAACATATATATGCACACACCCGCATGCACACGCATGCACGCGCACGCACACACACACACATACACACACGCACACACACATGAAAAAGACCGCACTTCCGAGGAATGCTGAGCTGTGGTTGAGGATAACATGTCCAAAGGAGACTTCAAATCATCATACTGAACAAGCTGATCTCCACACAAGGTGGTTTCGTAACAAAATATCTGTCTCTGAGATCAGGCAACTTGTCATGAACTCCTCTACACAGAAAACAGTCCGTTTGCATGCTTGAACACAGATGCACACTGCACATCAGGGGGTATGTTTGACGATGATAGTATGTTGAATTTTCAACGGGGGTAATGTGTATTCAGTTCTATGTGAAAGGCCTCGCTTTCATCTTCGTATGTGAAATACGTGAACGAATCATCCACAAGTCTACTAAAATGCGTTCGCGGCTTCTGCAAGTCAAAAATCGATGTGGCCTGATTGTGGATGATTCATTCACATACTTCATGTCCGAAGATGGAAGCGAGGACTTTCTCACAAAACTGAATACACTTCACTCTGCGTTGAAATTTACCTGCGAACACGAGGACCTCGAACAAGGCATCAAACTTTTAAATAGCCTTTTTTAATTCAATTTTCTGAAGAGAGATTCTGTACCCGGCTCATATTGAAATTTGTACGAACCATTTTGCAATATGTGTTGAGAAAGCTGCTGCCATGCTCTACGGGTACCGGTATGTACTTACACCGGACTGCGATGTCTAGATGATACCTCCTGTAGCATGGCCTGTAGTTTACTAGTGTCCAGTCGACTACCCAGCTTCAGTACATCCAGTGCAGCTTCCTAGAGTGGCAGTGCAAGCCCAACAACAACAACAACAACCATTTTCAAGACACATCTGCAAAACTTGTCAAGAATAGAGCAAAACAATCGTGTACACCAGTGAAATAACACTGCACTGTACTGACCCCCTCCCCTTTCCAGACAGAGGAAAGAAATCCTGCCCATCCAGGAGGTGTCATGGCCACAACTCTGACGCCTCTTCCAGACCAAAACGGTCACTAATTCCAGTTACCCCGTTGCCCATGCAAACACGCATGTGTGCATGCATACATACATGCACACATGCATGCACACATACATGCACACACGCATGCACGCACACTCAGACTCAGACATGCCCATCGCGGAAGCGATGATAGCGACGCACACACACACACACACACACACACACGCGCACACACACACACGCGCGCGCGCACACACACACACACACACACACACACACACACACACGCACACACACACACAAGACACTATACTACACTTCACAAAATGCTCTACATACCTGCACTTGGTTGGAGCTATCGTCTAAGTGGATGAGCAGGCCCTTGAAAATGACATCAACATGAGCTCCATAGAACGCCGAGTCATAATCACCAGGGAAGCAGCTGAAGGAAAACCAAAAAATGAATCAGAAGAATGACAAAGTTGATGCCGGCCCTTGTGGTGGGGCCATGGCAGCTGTGATACTAACTCAGTTCATGGACTTCGGTTCTGGGAAATCGCTGTGTGGGCTTGCCAGTCATCTGTGCTCCGCGGTCGCGTGGGTGTGGATGAATTATTATTATTCTTTATTCTCACGATGGCGACTCGCATCAACAAGATAATTGTCTAGGTTATTGAACTCTGAACCAATCAATCTAGCAATGACGTCATGCTTTGCATTATCAATCTAGCAATGACATCATGCTCTAAACTATCATTGTAGCAATAACATCATGCTCAACAAAGGGAACAGTCTCCTGAACAACAACACCACTGTACACCATGGTACACCACTGACCTGAAGTAGACCATCCATGTGTGCAAGCAGCACAGTCGAATCTCATTGTCACTGTCATCCAGCCGTTTCAGCATCTCCGGGTACAAACGGTGCAAAAACTCCACTGGAGCAAGTATACGCAAATGCATAGAGCAAGCACACGCAAACACATTTACACAAAAACAAACAAGAGTTTAAACTTTACAACACAACACTCATTTAATATCTCCCAGCAATAGTACAGACAACAGTGATCGTGAGCCCAGCAGTGACTGTACCTGGTGACAGCAACAACAGTGACTGTACCTGGTGACAGCTACAACAGCAGCAGAAAAGGGTGAAAAACAAAGTTGTGTTCATAACTGGCGCGTGGACGCGGCACGCTAGCTCAGGCTTTCACATGAAAACAGCAATTGTAGTCGCATTTTAGGGCATGCGACGCCTTGGAGTACTAATTCGTTGACCCTGTCAGTCAAAGTGACTCGCATCTACGCCATTATGCACTGAAAAACACATCTTAGAATTGCCATTTTGGCGCGTTTCCACACGCATGATGCCTCAAAGGCCAGCAAAAATATTCATGACCGCATGGTTTCAAGTGTACATCGTCAGTTATGAACACAGCTTAAGTTTGTTCCCATGGTGCCAGGATGCCCAACACTGACGCGATCACACATGCTTCATATCACTAGGGATCGATGTACGCGATATACTCGGTCTGTGACTATGCAGAAGACAGAGGAGATAGACAATGCGGGTGGCACGCGACTGACGGAATACCGCACAGGGCCCAGAGCAAAGCAGAGACAGAGAAGTGCAGTGCAATAGCCATACCATGTATAGTGGTGGCAACTGAAATCCGACCCCTGTCCCCTGAAATTCGACCCCTGACCCTGAAATCCGACCCCTGAAATCCAACCCCTGACCCCTGAAATCCGACCCCTGAACCCTGATTTTCGTTCTCGAGTATATAAGCACCGATTCTAGTTGTCTGTACATGTATTTCGTAACGTAACCGGGTCTTCCAATGTGAGTGCACCGCTCCAGGGGTCGGATTTCAGTTGCCAGCACTTTACACCCGTGTACCCTGTGTTGCTGGAGGTCGTGGCCGAGGCAGGCCCAGAATGTCATGGCTTGATAATATTATTTCATGGACTGCACTTGACGTGCAGTCCCTGCTCGCTGCTGCACGCGATCGATTTTTATGGCGCTCGCTTGTTCATACTTGCTCTGTGATGCCCCGACGGCCTTAGGGCTATGGGCTTGTGATGATGATGAGGACCCTAATTTCAGAAATTTTAGGTGCTCAATATTTTCGGTACAAGGGCAAAAGGCCAGGTAAGGCGAGCAGAAATTTTAGGTACTGAGAAACAGTTCCCTATTGGATCATGCGTGTTAGTGTTTGTTTGGTGTATTGAAATTTTAGGTATGAAACAGACGCACCGAAAGTACCAAATATAAAAGTACACCGAAAATTTGTGAAATTACAGTATGTGATAGATGTTACACTACATTGTGTAGTGTAGACTGACTCACCATCCAGAGCTGTGGAGCCAATCTGTAGCATACGCTGTAGTACACGCACTGACAGAAGACGACCGGGTATTGTCTCACCATCCATGCCGGAGAAGACCTACATGCGTGTGTACACACAAACACACACACACACGCGCGCACGCCCGCGTGTGCACACACACGTTTATTATACAGCAAGATCACTCATTCAAACAAATACTAGTAAAGACGCACATACACATTATAGCGTTGTGGACCCTGGCTAGCGTCAGACGCTACTAAAAAAAAGGTGACATCTTTTGCATAGCTGCAGGAATAAAGTATTCTCTATTCCTGCTTCAGTGCAAACAGCTTATGCTTGCCATGTTGCAATGAATCAACACGTGCAAACAGTACATGAATAGCAGTGGCATGAAACACATGAAACACATGATCGGATGGAAATCCAAATTCCTGGGGAAATGTGAGAAGCAGGAATTCAGCCGAGCCGAAAACCTGTCTATCTGAAAACCCTACAAGAGCTCACACAAGTATATACATACAAAGGTAAACCTGAACTTAGAAGTTGCGACTTCGGCGGTTCCTCGTTGGAACAATCAACTTCATGTTTAAAGGTAAACCTGGTTTAAGAAACCACCTGGACTGTAAGATTACTATTCTTTGGCACTGGATGTGTTGAACATGCAAGGATCAACAACCTGTTTTAGAAACCACCTGCATTCAAACTTTCAAAGACAGCTCTATTCAGGTCCCATGGGTGATCGTTGAAACCGGGTTTCACCTGTATACTACTATGACAGATTGTAACGGATCGTTCTGACTTCTGTCTTATGCCAGGTGGCTGTATGACATACCGCTGGCTGTAGATCATCGGCAATGCTGATGATATGTGACTGCTGCAGACAGCGACAATGCAGCAGCACCAGAAGACTACCCATCACCGCTGCTCGTAATGCTGCCAGAGCTCTGCACGGTTAGTAAATACAAGAAAACACAAACGCACATACAGTACTGTTGGGTGCTGAAGAACGGACAGGCTAGAATATCACCCTGGCACAGCATAGCTAGAATGTCACCCTGGCACAGCATAGTGATAATTATATGCAAGGCTCTCTGCCAATTCGGTGTTGCAAGACTTGCATAACAACCTGCCACGGATGATTTCATCAGACTGTTGTGCATGACCATGGCCGTCACAGAACCAACAGTGGGTGCACAGCATAACACGACCGGTGACATGTTTTGGCAAGCAACTTCCCCCAGCTCATCCATGTTCATTCCACCAAGGTCTGATGGTGGTCCTGTTCACAGAGATCTTAGCATACCTTCCTGGTTTCCAGATCAAGTTGGGCAAATAGATAGTCTTGATCATCTCCTCGATGCATGCTCCAAATGTTTGCAGTGCATCAAACGTTTCGTCGGCTCTCTCCAGAAGACCCGCCAGCATCTCAAAAAGACTGCAAGAAAACACGTGCAGATGCATGTACGCATAATTATACGCAAGCGCAAGCGCACACAAACACACACTCACGTACACACACCCACACGCACGTACACACACACACACACGCACACACAGACGAGGTTATAGCAGAGTTGAATAGATGCCAAAGTGAGCCACGATCAGTACCCACGCAGCTACAGCTAAGACGAAACAGAAAGTCCTAACACACTTAGCACACATGTCACAAGTGGGATGGCATCTCTCCATGCCGGAAGAAGTGTTTTTTCTCACTTTAAACTAAGGAGGCAGGCACGCGTTTTCAAGCTCACAGCCTTTCCTTTTTTCAACAGGAAAGCTGGACAGGCCGGCCTGGATGTACTTAGTAGAGCCGGCAGTAGACCAGTTAGTAACAAACTACTAGCACATGTACAGTCCTAGAGCAGCATGATGTTGTGGGTGGAGATAGCGGCCTGAGCTGCGAAAACCGTCATTCACGGGATGACCGAGCTAGAGGCCAAGCTGTTGACTTCTCTCCCAGGAATTGAGACGTCAGTTGTAGAACTTGGGGAATTGTATGTTACTCCCTACATACGTAGCAACACACAATTCCCCAATTATCGCCAAAGTTGCTACAACCTCTTCTTCGTACAGTAGTAAAACATTTTCCTTACTCGTGTCAGAGTCGGCTGATCAGGAGGTACGCCTGCTGAACAGGATTGACTTGTTGTCTAAGCAAGTGAATGAGCTCAGTACTCAGTAAGGATGTCGTTTCCCTGAAAGAATCCGCCATTGTTTCGGCGAGTGCTTCTCCCCAGGCCCAGTGCCAGCGACGAGCAAGGCATCCTGTAGACGCCCATCCAGGAAAGCTAGCCGTGCACGTGTAGCGACCTCGCTGCATGACGTCAGCTCCCTCACCAGATATATACGCATGCGCATGAAACATGTGTTCCTCTTTGTTCTAAATAAACACCAACCATTAGACAAAGTTGCCCTCTCCACTGGAGTTGTATTCATTAGGCCCCAGGGTGGTATGTCCCTGGATTCATCTGTCTCCCCTGTGAACAGATAGGACCTCTGCCATCTTGGGTGCCTAAATTGGTGACCCCCGACGCTGCGTTTGCGGAGTACTAGTTATAGTTTTACGTATTTTTGACTTAATCGGATTTGGGATTTGTGGTGCCTCTCGCCGCCCACGGCACACCTGGAGCTGCTGCGGACTACGCCCTCCTGCCGCCGCCATCCGTCGTCATGCTGTTTCCGCCCGTCAGCCTGCCAGCCATCACTGGTTTTCGCCGCAGTCCGTTCCTGCGTGCACCACATTCTGGCTGCCTGTCAATCACCGGCTGTTGACATTAAACTTGGGCCTCACCATCCGCACCTCACCGCCTGGACTTGGAGCTGCTGTGGAGCAACCACACTCCGACCACCGTCCAGTGTGCGCCGGCCACAAGCTGGAGCTTGCCCCCCTCCCACCCGCAAAGCCTCCCCAATCGTGGAGCCAGCACTGCTGCTACTACTACACAATTGTATTGCTGTCATGTTCCGTACCTGGGTCAGCTGCCGACTACCCAGTCGCCGCCTCGCCACATTGATATATATGGCTACATGGGCTGTTCAACGGCAAGTTTTCCCGCAACTGATTACTGCGCGTCTTTGCCTCTGCCTTCACAGTTTGCATACAGTTTTTTCTCTCTCTCTCTTTCTGCCTCTGACATGCTCTCCACCTCTGTCACGTTAATCCACCTCCGACATGTTAACCCGCCTCTGTCACGCATCTCTTTTCTGCTTCCTGCATTTTATTTCTCTGTTTCGGCCTTGTTGCCACTTTAAAAACAGTGGTACACCACATGCACATGCAGCGTTCTTTTTATTTCCTTGTTTTTCTCTGTCGTTCTCTGCGCTCCGCTTGTTCTCTGGTGGGGAGTACTGTAGCGACCCCGCTGCATGACGTCAGCTCCCTCACAAGATAATATACGTTCAAAGACCGTGATCAACGGGATGGAAGTGTCACACCACAAGACAATCCTAGCAGCAACACTGGTAAACACTCCCGTCCATATCCAACACAGTTAGGAGCAATGAGTCCAGTATGATGCAGAAGAATGATGACAGCACCGTGTACACTCCAGTGTAAACTACTTCTCACAAATGTGTCTGAGTCTAATCTTGCGTCAGTCTTGTCTTAGTCGAGCTATAGTCTTGTTTCAGTCCAGTCCAGTCTTAGTCTTGTCTTGTTATCGGTCTTGAGTTAGTCTTGTATCGACTTTTGTCCCGTGTCCAATATAACAGAGCTAAACCTAACCAATTCTCTTTTATTTTATTCGTTTTATTTCTTTCTTTATACAATCGACGAGGAGACAATAGTCGTAAAATGGCAATAAATAAGATAAATTGTGCACTCATAACAACAGCAAAAATGAAGAAATTCAAGTTCCATAACGTTTTCTTGTGACTGTCATCAGTGGAACGCCGTCACATAAAAATGTAATAACTAAACACACACACTTATATACATGTAGCTAATATGGTTTCAGGTAGAAATACAGCAGCTAACAAGTACAAAAAGCGAAGTTTGCACCTTTGCAATGTGTGAATATAGTGTATGTGAGAAAGGTAGTGGCAGATGAATGTGATACTGTGTGAATGAATGTAATGGTGCGTGTGTATTACTTGAAGAGACTGAGTGATACAACATTTTCTTTCTGTTTACATAGCACAGGGTCACGAGTACGAATATACACAGCTTCCAACACCTGCAATTGCTTGAAGAAACGTGCGCAACGAATAACACTAAACCAGGAATCGTCAAACACCTTACGACATTCTGGACTGGACAAGTCTGCAGTGTACAAGCATTTGGTGTCCAGTCCAGAATGTCGTAAGGTGTTTGACGATTCCTGGTTTAGTGTTATTCGTTGCGCACGTTTCTTCAAGCAAGTGCAGGTGTTGGAAGCTGTGTATATTCGTACTCGTGACCTTGTGCTATGTAAACAGAAAGAAAACGTATCACTCACACTCTTCAAGTAATACACACGCACCATTACATTCATTCACACAGTATCACATTCATCTGCCACTACCTTTCTCACATACACTATATTCACACATTGCAAAGGTGCAAACTTCGCTTTTTGTACTTGTTAGCTGCTGTATTTCTACCTGAAACCATATTAGCTACATGTATATAAGTGTGTGTGTTTAGTTATTACATTTTTATGTGACGGCGTTCCACTGATGACAGTCACAAGAAAACGTTATGGAACTTGAATTTCTTCATTTTTGCTGTTGTTATGAGTGCACAATTTATCTTATTTATTGCCATTCTTTCTTTATTTCTTTCTTTTTTTTCTTCTCTTTAATTTGCATTTTTGCCCTCAGTCTGTGGTTGGTTTCACAGTCACTTCCTTGTATTGGCTATTTTTCATTATGTGCCATGAAGTGCAGACAGTAAATAAATAAATAAAATTAATAAATAAATAAATCGGTGCCTTGTGTCTGAATACCAATACCTACATGGAGAAAACCCATAAGGGGCCGTCCGTAAATATCGAGATGCTTTTCAAGACGATATTTGTTCATTTCTCCCCAGACCCTCCCTCCCCCCTCAACACGAACATACACATGCTTATGCAGGGATCGATATTTTTTAAAACCTTGTGAAATGTGACAAACATCAACTCCGAGTTCACAGTACACCTCGGTTTACATTGCCATGGTCACATTGCCATGGTCACATTGCCATGGTCACATTGCCATGGTCACATTGCCATGGTCACATTGCCATGGTCACATTGCCATGGTCACATTGCCATGGTCACATTGCCATGGTCACATTGCCATGGTCACATTGCCATGGTCGCACAACTTTGCCGCGGCTTATTTGCACAGTGCCCGTCCATATCTCGAGATCAATATTTCTTTCAGAAGACGAGACGAACAGTATGTGCCTCCCTGCGATTTCCTGCTGGCGTTTGCACCATGATGGGTTGTGACGTATCTTGTAAAAAACATCCTCAATGCGTATAGAAATACAATGTAAAGCATTCATTGGTTTGAGGAAAAGATGCAAACGGGAAAAGTCTGAACTTTTTTTGACTGTCACCGCCAGGGCTTGAACCAGGGACCTTCGCTTGAGGCCAGTGATGCTCTGCCACTGAGCTACGGTGTAGCTATTGTGGTGTATGTACCAGACAGGTATTCATCTAATTGCAAGTACTGTAAACTCTACGTGTGAACCCACAATACCTTGGTTAGAGATACAACAGCTATCGTTCCAGCAGAGACCGGAAAGCACATAACATTTTAAAATGGGAAAACAGAATTTCTAAATCCAGCATGCCACTCACTCAAGTCGGCTTGCTGAGTCCACACTGGTCTCTGCAGCTCTCTGTAGCAGCGGCATGATGGCATCCAGGTGACTGGCCACAGCACTGCCTGCACCTAAGGCACAAATACACACACACACACACACACACACACACACACACACACACACACACACACACATGCACGCACGCGCACACCACCACCACACACCATTGGACGCCCATCGCCAGAGGCGATGATAGCGATGCTACAGCAGAAGCCATAGCAGCTTGTGCTGGGATTGCACCATTCAACAGCTTGCAAGGCTGAAGAATTGACTACCACTATTCAGCCTGGTCTACACCACACAGCTATGAAGTGGCTTTTCTGGCCAGTGAATCCTTACTTTTTGGTCTTTTTCATTTTTTTTTCACGCACACACATCACACCACATACTCCGGCATGCACTGGCTGTTGGTAACCACCCAGGAGAATGAAAGAAAAGTCAGGAGGAGTCTGAGAAAGAGAAGAAAGACGTGTGTGACCACGCGCGCACACACACACACACACACACACATAGAGCAAACTGTGAATACCCTGACTTTGCATGTGGGCCCGGCCATGCTGGGGGCAAGACATACAGTCGACTCCTGATATACCGAACACCATTGTGCAGGATAATTAGTTCTTTACAGCTGGATGCAGTTTGTTACAACAGAAATGCACTCACACCAAACAAGCAGCAAGTCATGACTGGCAAGTGGCCCGTGACAGCATGAGTGCACTTGGTTTACATGCGGCGCTACAAGATTTGGTTGGTATAAACGAAAACTGCTCGCTATAAAGGGTCAATTTTGTATGGGTTCAAACAGGGACATGGACAATGGTTCGCTATATCACAAAATTCGCTATATGCGAGTTCGTTATACGCGGAGTCGACTGTACATGGATAGGCACAGCAGTACCAGAGATCGGCTGTGGTGTTACTTCCTCCAGAAACAAAATCTCGTGACTTCCATCAACCTGTCAGTTCTTGTGAATTGAGCTCTGAGGAATCCAGCGATGGTGATTCCTAGTCAGACTCAAACAGTGTCGACTTCTTTTGTATTACGAGTCATACCAAGCACATGCTTCAACCAGTACAACGCATATCCACTCATTGTCTTGAAGCGGTCTTGGTCCGATTTTTTGGGTCCAACTTGCACTCTACAAGCGCATGTACAGAGCTGCTCAATGAAATCCAGTCGCGTCACTCAAGTTTGCGCCTTGCCCCATTTCGCAGCCCAGTGTTCGCAGGTCTGGGGCGGCGTAACGCCCGGCGCGTACTTGAGTGAGGTGACTGGATTTCATTGAGCAGCACTGTACATGTGAATACAGTCGTCCCTCTCTAATCCGGCACTTTATAATCCAGCACCCTCGATAAACCAGCACAATTTTCAGTAGCCAAAATGTCCTCTTCATGTACATTGCAGCAGTAAATCAGATTTGTTAATCCAGCACCCTCCCTAATCCAGCAGATTTTCGTGGCACAAATGGTGCCGGATTAAAGAGGGACCACTGTACCAACCTTGGAGGATAGGTGTGAGGCTGGCCATGTTCACCACACTGGACGACGTCACACTGGCGGCATCCTATCATAAACAGGCATCGAGACATGTATAGATACACACACACATACACACACACACACACGTACACACACATACACACATGTCCTGGTCCTGGTCCTGGTATACACTGCCATGTAGGTCACGTGTTTCTCGTTGAGCGAGACGGAGACGAGAGGAGACATGAGCGTTGGTGACGGGATAAGTCGTTTCGCCTTTTGAAACGCCTCCGGCAATTCTGACATTGCAATTGGAACTTGTCCCTTTCATCAGCAGTTGGGCGCCTGGTGGATCGGTTGCAGTTGTGGATAGCAAAGCCCCGGATTGACTTACAGCAGCGTTCACAAATGGGACAGTGAGCGGTACAGCACGGTTTCCGAATACATAGGCGTACAGGTGAAGAGCTTGTGGCATTGGCAACATTCGGGGCAGAATTGGACTGGACACAGCGATGGACTGCAATGCCACCCGCACTCCGAAACCATCGGTGACACTGGGAGCACTGGCGGCTGTTGGCTTGCTGCTGGACTGGTTTACGCCGTTCCATGATGCACTTGTGGCGGGCGATATCTTGCTGCCGAGCAAATGCACGCCGGCACACCTCGCAGACTATCTCCCGAGCCGGTTTCTGAGCTGGTTGTATTGCTCGATAAGCTTGCCGCCACTCAGATCGTTCCTGCGCTGTGTCAAACCATGACTCGTCGGCGATGTTTATTCGTCGCAGGTCGACCCTAATTGCGTCTCGCCATCGTTTCCGCGGGCCACACGCTGGGCGTGGTGGCAGCAATGTGCCAAACAACAACATCCGCGGCATCCGCTCCTCAGGCATGCGTACCACGTGCCCAAGCCATTCCAGTCTTCTCTGCATGAGGCGGTCGGGGATATCCAGTGGGTTTGCTGCATTCCATGTTTTCAGAATGGTGTCCTTGGCTATCTTTAAGTCCCACACATCCCGCTGTGCAACACTCATGATGGAAAGAAGCGACCGGTAGTAGAAGGTCGTGATCCGTTGCACATCACTTTGCAGCGGTACCCACGTCTCCGCACAATAGAGCAGTAAGGACAGAACACAGGCCTCGAAAACCAGACGCTTGGTGCGCAGAGAGAGATTGTGGTCATTGAAGACAGCATGACGGAGCGCTCCAAAAGCACGGGAGGCAGATGAAACACGGGTCGATACATCTTTGTGAGATCGGCCAGAATCATGGATAACAGCACCCAGGTATCGGAACTCACGCACACATTCCAATGTGCCATTCTTCACAGGAAGAGGAAGTCGGTCATCATCCGTGATACCATAGCCAACCGCCATAAATTTGGTCTTGTCCAGATTGACGGTCAGACCAAATGCAGACGAGACATCGATGAACATATCCAGAGCAAGAGCAGCAGCAGTACGGGTAGTGGCAAACAGGGCAGAGTCGTCAGCGAACTGGCAGTCGTTGATGGTAGTCTGATCGTCAGTACGCTTTCTCTTGAAATAAAGCGAGCCCCCAGGATTGAATGCCAACGGGACGCCGATACCAGGCACATGCTCGACCACTCTGGACCATCTCTGGAAAACAGCCCACATGAATATGTTGAATAAGACTGGTGCCATACAACAGCCCTGCCGCAAACCACTCTTCACTGCAATGGGTTGGATGGGTGTTGACCCGATGGAGAGAGTAGCCGACATTGAGGTGTGAAACGACTTGATGATGTTTACGATGTTACTAGGGACCCCTGCCTTCGCGAGAATCAGCCACATGCATTCACGGTTTACTGAGTCGTACGCCTTACGTAAATCAACAAAGACAACGTATCCCGGGCAGCGATGTTCGTACAACTTCTCCAGGACTTGGCGAACTGCAAACACCATGTCTGTGCAAGATCGACCCTTACGAAAGCCGCACTGGGAGTCGGGTAGAATATTCTCCGCAATAATCTGTAATCTGGACTGAAGTACTCGAGCAGCAACTTTCCCAACAACATCCAGGAGTGATATGCCACGCCAATTATCACACAATGAGAGGTTACCTTTCTTTGGGATTGGCACAAGGTTGCAGTCTACCCATTCCTGCGGAACAGCCTCGTCATCCCAGACATGGTGCAACAGATCCAACAGTGCCTCCATGAAACTCTCACCACCCGCTTTGACCAACTCAGGCAGGATAGCTGAGGCGCCAGCGGCCTTGCCGTTGCTGAGTTGTCGAATAGCTCGCGCCACCTCTGCTGCATCCGGCTTGCCAGCGATGTTCTGGTTGATAGGCTGCTGGTCTATTTCGTCAATGGCACATGGATCAAATGTGCTAGGGATGTTGAGTACGCCATCGAAATGTTGGTACCATCGTCCACCTTGTTCCTCCACAGATTTGCAGATGTTGCCATTTGCATCCCTAATAGCGGTAGTAGACACAGGGCGTAATCCCTGCTTGGCAGCCTGCATATCCTTAACACATGCCCACACCCGTGAGGAACTGAACCGTGCACCATCAAGAGATTTGGCTTTGTTGGTGAACCAGGAGTTCTTGGCAGAGCGGACAGCAGCTCTTGCCTTACTCCTGGCAGCCTTGAACCTGTTCCACGTGTCATCAGACCTGCCACTTGAAATCCATTCTTGATATCGCTGATTCCTTTCATTCAACAAGGGTTCGAGGGTATCTTTGCTCTCAGTAAACCAATCTGGTTGACGACGTTTCTGAAAACCGAGGGTCTCCTCTGCAGACTCGGTGACCGCGGTGCGCAACCTCGACCATTTGCATTCAACGGTGGTATGTTCATTCGGCTGTTGCAGACTGTTTGTGAGGCATTCACGATAGACATCAGCAACTCGTGTGATGTTTCCAGATGAGTCAGTGCTGTGGACATCCTTCAAACGTGCAACATCAAACCGCTTACATTTCTTCGTTTGCACACAACGCGAGCGGCGCTGCAGACGGCCTACTACAAAACGCGCAGCCACCAGGTTGTGGTCGCTCCCACATTCCGCACTTCTTATAACTTGAGCATCAATACATTGGTGGTAGTCAGCTTGTGACGTGATGACAAAATCAATACAATGAAATCTCTTTGACCTTGGATGTTGCCAGGTCCACTTCCTATCCTCTGTCTTGCAGAACCATGTGTTACACACCATCGCCTGAATAGTTGCAAGAAAATCCAACAGCTCACGTCCTGCAGAGTTCATCTCACCCACTCCATGTGGGCCCCGTACACGTGACCACTCATCAGCGTCAGCATGCGTACGGGATCCAACTCTGGCGTTGAAGTCACCCAACAGAATAAACTTTTCTGTGGCCATCCGTGGCAAAGTCGCTTGCAAGTCCGCAAAGAACTGTTCCTTGGCAATTCGCTTGCTGGCGAACGTCGGAGCATATGCGGAGATGACAGTATACCATACCGGTGAACACCCATGAATATCAAACTTCAATCGCGCTGACACAATCCGAGAGCTGCGGGCGTCGTATTGACAACCGCCGTCACGCCACGCGCGAGCTGCATTTCCCAGCAACAGAATCGCAACACCTTCACCCCTTCGACACGACTCTCCCTCGCCAGGTGAAGGTCTTCCAGACGAAATTAGCACTGCTCCGTCGATGTTGTAAACGTTCTTATCCAGCCAGTAGGTCTCTTGAAGACAAACTATTTCCAATCCAAGACGTTTGAAAATTTGAATTATCCGATAAATTTTCTTGTCGTCAGCCACTTGATGTCGAGTGGATGCTGTTTGGACGGGTCCTTCACTTTCCAGCAACGAGCGGACATTCCACGTCCCAACGCTCAGGGTAAACTCCTTTCGTCTCCTACTGCGTGCGGTAGATGGCTCCATTCGCGGGCTTGCAAGGCCTCGCGATGGGTCCAACAGCGGAAAACAGAGTCAGAGTGACGACACCCGAAGTTCGTCCTGTAATCTGCTCTGCTGACTTTCCGCTGTGG
Source organism: Sycon ciliatum (assembly GCF_964019385.1). Taxonomy (NCBI): domain Eukaryota; kingdom Metazoa; phylum Porifera; class Calcarea; order Leucosolenida; family Sycettidae; genus Sycon; species Sycon ciliatum. Next base: position 22,858,820 of record NC_088650.1, read on the forward strand.
ACTTCTACTGGGAACTGTCCCAGGGACGACCCTGGAAGCCCAGAGTCGTCCCTGAGAACTGAAAACTAACAAAAACTAATCAAACGATGAGAGCTACAAAATTCCTAACTGACTCCTGTAGAGTCCCACACACACACGTGTACACACACGTACACACATGCACGCACAAACACACATACGCAAAAAAACACATGAACACACAGATGCACACATGGACACATGGACAGATGCACAGATGCACAGATGCAGAGGAAGGCAAATAGACTAAAGTTGCTTGGCAAATACACACGCACATGCATGTACGTACATGCACACAAGAGTGCCCACAACACACATGCATGCAACAACGCACATATTCATACACATGGGAATGCACTAACCCCCCACGCGCCTCCCTCCTCTCCCCCCCAAGAGTACAGCCCACATACTAACCTGTAGTTTAGACAGAATAGGAGGAAGGTGTTGACTGTATAGATCAACACTTGATGACAGCGACAGAAGACAAGCTTGAGAAGTAATTAGCTGATGAACCTAACAACAGTGACACATGGCACAGCAACACAAGTCTAGTTCAAGAGACAGAGAGAGTTCTAAACACAACCGTCTTCAATCTCTTGACTAAGGACGTGTCATTGCTTACCAACATGGAAGGGAACGAGGAAAGTGTATTGCTTTCCTTCAAACGCACTACTAAGTTAGTAGGACACAAAGCATACCTGTGTAAGGCATGTGAAGCACTACATACTGCAATCTGTACATACGTGCTGCTGGACGGCTTGGCTTGCGGCTACGGTAAGCACTTTGACCAGGAGCGAGAAAGCGCCGAGCGAGATCTCCTGCAGTGTCTGCACCGTCACCAGCGCAAACACCTCATCCATGACGAGCAGAATACTGTGCTGACGGCTCTCCTCGTTGCTGTGGCAGACCTCGTCCCGGGACAGCATTGCCACAGTTTTCTGCACATTCACACAGGTAGACAGCATACAGGCTACAGTAGTCAGGTCTAGAAATGAACAATAAAGGTTACTGACGCATAGAGATGCTGTCATGCAACGAGCGGTGGCCAAAGTGAAAGGACTTCTTGATTGCGATTTTGTTGTAAATTGTGGCAGTTGAATTGTCTCTGGGGTACGAGGTGATTCGTGATTTTTGGACAAATCAGTTAAGTATGGAAGTAGAGTCCTCCTGAGTCGTTGTCCTCTCCTTGGTGGACAAACTTTTGACAAGAGTGTCTTCGTGTGGTCCTCAAGTTTCTTCGTATCTATTTTTTGCGGCGAAAGCCGTTCTTTCCGGGCGTTTTCTTTACTATTCTTAGGTAATGTAATGAAAAATTTTGAAAATTTTGATTAAACCTTTACCATCCGACCAAAATTCCCCAGCAGTCCCAAATGCAATAATTCTCACCTTATTCTGAGAATATCTTCGGTTCTAATCAGCCAATTTTCACAATCTTGGGCATTGTGGAAAGCTCTCCACAAGCTGCATACATTGAGCTCAAACAGGACACTACCGAGATCACATATCCAGCGCCAGGGAGCTTCGAATACACCCCATCGCTGGATATACGAGGAAATTGTCTCCTCGCCAGCCATTTCTCGCTCCTTCATCGTAAACATTCCAATTTTTTTGCTTGAGTTTCTTTTCATGCTGCCCACGCGCTCAAAGCATGCCAATGTTACTCAGCATGTCAGAAGAGGGGAAATTCCCCGCTCGAGGTCAGTCACTCGGAAAGAAATTCGACTTTTGCCGTGGCTGAAATGTCGAGCGTAATATCTTTGGAATGCGACATCGCAGCTCTTCACCGATTGATGCAATGGAAAGCTAAGCTCATCGGCTTCTTCCTAGATATTTAGTTTTTTTAATTTCGCCAAGAATCGATCGAGTTACGAATGTTTTAGTGCACGCATGTCCATCGATCTCTAGAGATCGATTCAAGTACGCACGGATGGTAAAGGGTTAATATTTAAATGATGGAGGATTCCGTCGACTCTACGTCGCATGACGGAGAGAATGTCGACACGGGCGATGTTGTATCCCTTCCATCAGCCCCAGGGACTACGTATTCCACCTCGCATCCGTCTGGAAGAGTCTCCTCGCCTTCTCAGCCGGTGCGTTTGTCGAGGGGTTCTGGTCAGGAGAAATCTATTTTAGCAGTGCGAGCGCTCCGCTCACCTGGCACCAGTGAACACTTTCTAACCAAGAAGGACGCAGCGGCTAGTTACGGCGTTAGCCCTCCAATCTTTGCGAAGTATGAGAAGGAGATGCGCCAGACTGGAGTGCTCTCCTCTGTTCATGATGGAACGATTCCTGCTCCTGATCTCCCTGATGGATTCTTCCCAATTAACTCAACTGAGGAAAGTGTTGAGGAAGTGGAGGAAATCAAAGTGCTGCTGGAGTCCTGCGGCTCCAGACTTGGTGACAGCTCCAGGTATGGCAAGCATGGCACTATTGGCATGTATCGAGAAGGAGTGAAGTGGGCAGTCAATCAGATGTTCAAGAAACAATTGCCACGGGACGGACGACGTGCTTCGAAACTGCTGACAGCTATTGGTGTTGATGTAGGCAAGTACATTCTCCATAGCAAGCTCTGTGCGTATGAGCAGCAACTTGCCAATGACCTTGCCAGTACTGTTCTGTCCCCGGTTCGATGTGATACCATTTCACGAATTCCGCACCGCTATGAATTGAAGCTTGCTGAGTATGTGCAGGCACTGCGTAGCCTCAAGCTGAACGCTGGCAAAAGTCTTCTGATTGGAGCAGAAAATTTCCTGATCCGTGACACCGAAATTGCCGAGAGGTTTGCCCACAAAGAGGTCAGGTACGGATGGTACTACTCTTTCCGTAAGAGGCGGGGTATCAAGGTGCGTAATACTGCGCAACCAAACCCGCCTCGAGATGGATCGAGCACGTTGGTCAACAGCAACGCATTTCAAGGAATGGTATGACGTAGTCATGGAAGGGATGATTGCATGTGGTATTGCAGTCAAAAATGAGCAGTTCGATCCTGAGAAGCCCTATGATGCAATGTTTACTATTACGGACGTGGGCATGGTCTTTGAGTGGGACCAGACCGGCTTCACGCTTGATCAGACAGACAACGGTAAAGGTACTTCAGAGAAGACGATGACTATCGATGCTCACGACAGTGGAGAGTGTGTCGTTAACGAGTCTAATGTGAGGTGGACCATCACCGGAGGCTCCTTTATGAATGGAGATTCGCTGCCAGGATGTGCAACTCCACCGACAAAGAGCATGCAGCTAGCATTGATGAAAGATCCGCCGTTGTCCACCATCATCAACCCAGCCACTGGGAAAAGTTTCCCTAGTCAGTTCTCACTGCATCCCCCTGGTGGTTTCTTCTATGAATTGGCACCGCTTTGGTTGAAGAATGCTGTGGGTCCATGCCTACCCAAGAAGGATGGAAAACG
>NC_088650.1:22867247-22872247 GCF_964019385.1 Sycon ciliatum
GTCTCATTATACGTATTACAGTTCGATGGGACTTTGCTCTGGGCATGGAAATTCTGTCATTATTCGCGAATTGTCGTTATATCCGCAGTCGTTATTAGCGAAGTATACTGTACTTCAGTCTCTTTCTGTACCTGCACATCCCAGTAGCCAGCTCTAAATCTATTGCCATTAATGGAAAGGCTGGGCTAAGGTACAACAGGGAAACATATGCGGTATATTAAGGGGAGAGCCAAAGCAATCTAAATCCAACCCATTGGAGTAATGTTATTTAGTTATTATGGGCCGCTCGAATCACACTCACCTGTCTTGCCTTGATACTGCTGACCGCCAAAGTCTGTCTCATCTTTCATGTCTTGCTCATTTTCGTCCAAGAACTGAGCTCCAACCTGTACACAAAGAAATATAATGGTAGTGAAAAGAAAGACGGCTCGCAAATCTAGTGTGGTCAAAATATCACTATCACACAGGTAAAACTCTCTATCTGTTTGTTCACCCGTCTGTCTTCCTCTCTCTCTCTCTCTCTCTCTCTCTCTCTCTCTCTCTCTCTCTCTCTCTCTCTCTCTCTCTCTCTCTCTCTCTGTCTCTGTCTCTGTCTCTGTCTCTGTCTCTGTCTCTGTCTCTGTCTCTGTCTCTCTGTCTCTCTGTCTCTCTGTCTCTCTGTCTGTCTGTCTGTCTGTATGTCTGTCTGTCTGTCTGTCTGTCTGTCTGTCTGTCTGTCTGTCTGTCTGTCTGTGTCTCTCTCTGTGTGTGTGTGTGTGTGTCTCTGTGTCTCTGTCTCTCTCTGTCTCTAGCACGTACATGGATCTGCAGCCTTTCATCTCGTACTTGCCATTGCAAGATGCAAACCTCATCACGGGAATAGGTATAATGTGCTATATCAGAGATAAGATACATTAGATACATTAGATACATTCCGTAGTACTAGAAAGTAGGACCTGCCTTAGCCTTAGTGCTTGCTTGCACACTTGGACAAAATCTTTCAGTTCCAGCTGGTAGAGGCTTATCTTTCACACATTCCTGTATGCAGCACATCTCCTCACAAAGAACTGGTAAGTCTCTCTACCAGGATGTTCATACATGTACTTGAGAGGTTTTATTGGGTACTGAGTTCCAGGGAGAACTATATTAAAGTCAACCTCGGGAATAACGACCTCACTATAACAACTCGCGACTAACGACACTTTCCCCATGCACGGTCGAGGGTTGTTCTTCGCAAGGTCGACTGCACTTGTTGACGTTTAGACTAACCTGTAGATAGAGTTGCTGCGCTCTTTGCTTGATCTCATCGACTTCGTCCGTGAGGCCACTGACCAGTAGTGGTAGTAATCGATGATGAAATGAATATCTGTGTCAGGTGCAATGCAGTGTATGTATGTAGCGGGGAAGAGAGCAAGCCACTTCAGAGCCAGCGATAGGACAGAAGTCCAGCCCTGCCATAACGTGCGTACAGGTACAGTAGAGTCGGTCACCCACAAACATCGAGCAAAAGGAAGCCGATTGGCACATCAACGTTGGCTCTCCACCTTCTTCAGTCACCAGCTGTTTTAGAAGCACTGTATCACTTTTCGCTTGTGCTGATTAATGTACAGTGCTGATCAACAAAATCCGATCACGCGAGTCAAATTGACGTGTCCTGCACCAGCTCACGTCCTAGTGTCCGCAGGTCTAGGACGGCACAGCGCCCGGCATGGCATTCATTCACTTCACCTCTCAACTGTAAGCGCAGTCACCACTACCACCAGGGCCTAACTGTAATACACCCCTAGGGCCAGCAGGGTCAGTACGGGGTGTTCAGGGCGGGCGGGGTAGCGTACAGTCTAGGCATGACTAGCACCACTTCTTGTGAGAATTCAACTCCAAATAAAAGAACAATTCCGTTCGCATCAGGCTGGATGTTCTCGGCCTCCATCTAGCGACAAAAAGTCACTATATTAAAGCAAGACGGGGTGGCCTTGTACTGAGTACATGATGTATCCCAAACATATTAGACCAGACCAAAACGAGAGAGCGTGGAAGCTCAGGGCCCTATGCTATGCTTTTTTGCCTAGCTCATCACGCATGTTATTAGAACTGATGGAAATTTCTCTTTGGCCCCAACTTTGTTGCAGTCTTATAGTGTTTTACGTCGACCATGACGGCTACAATGCCCAACCATACCACAACGAACTGATCGGCTACATCATTGTATTGCAAAAAGTTTCCATCTGTTCGAGTAACATGCATGATGAGCTAGGCAAAAAAGCATAGCGTAGGGCCCTGAGCGAAATAAATAAACTTTCTCTTTGCATTCGAGGGTAATACGACACCGTCTACCACCTTGATGACCTAGGCAAAAAAGCATAGGGATGTTATAAATTTTTCATTTCTCCAATTTTTTCAAGACAGGATTCGAACCCGCACTATCACCCTGCATGCATTCATGGCTGGACTTGTTGATGTAGTAGGAAAGCAGTTCAAGCAGCTCTACTTGAAAGAGGAGCCGGTTATTCTGCATGCCCCAGCTACAGAGGATGCACTCAATGGACTTTTCAAGGAGGACCACGCCATTGATGCTTCTTTGACGATGGATCGGTTGACAAAAGCTGACCTCTCGAAAGCCTCTGGATATCAAGCGTTCCTCGTCGACCATGTCCGCAGTACCCACTACTCCTTTCAGATTCGAAAGAGCAGCCGCCAGGAGTGTACGTACTGTGGCAGGCAGCCCATCTCCTCCAGCCAGTCAATGGACTGGCTTCCATGCCCAGAGCCTGATGGCCTCTCAGGCCACTACCAGCCCCTCAGCAGGGTTTACGTTCAGGAGCCATGCAACTTGATCATGGACACACTATACATGTACAGGCAACTTTGCTTATAACCACACTCGGCGGCGGGGCATCCGAAAACTGTCATTATTCGCGGAGTGTCGTTATACCCGAAGTCTCATTATATGTATTACAGTTGGATGAGACTTTGCTCTGGGCATGGAAATTCTGTTGTTATTCGCGAATTGTCGTTATATCCGCAGTCGTTATTAGCCAAGTTGACTGTAATATGTTACCGTGAAACTCAGAGTTATAGCAGAAACGCTTTTGATTCCTCTCAAGTGTGTATAATTATAATATGCTATATTAAAACGAGTGCGTGTATATGCTGCACTCGGTATACATGTATAATACTCTGCTATCATGTGCAATGTATGCATACATGGCGTATTACATGCATAGTGAGCTGCACCTAAAATTGTAAAATTTACAAAAAAATTCGCCCGCACGCACTAACTGCTGCAGGAACTTCGCCCGGAAACCTCGATTTTATTTCGTCTGGCCTAAATCCGGATTTGACCGGAATATCCGTGCTTCCATAGTTTCGCAGGCGAGCCATAGTGTACATCATTATGGTTCGCAATCAACATGAAAATGCTAGAAACAGCAAGATAGTGTAGGTGCAGTGTTCGTACCTGTCAACATACTCTCGCAGTATCCGTGCAACACATTCCAATAGGGCTATCCGCACTGCTGGCGTCTGATCAAATGCCTTCTGACCGAAAGGAGACAGGGAATCTTCAATACACTTCACAGGGCCGTGGAGAATTGTGGTGCACATTGCCTGAAAACACACATGCATGCACACGCACACAAACACGCACGCACGCGCACACGCACACACACACACACACACACACACACGCACACACACACACACACAGACCAATTCCACTGTGAGCACAAGGCTTTCCCATATTACTGGTAAAAGCCGTATATATAACGAAGTGCTAAATCAATCATAGAGTGGACATTAGACAGGATCAAGGACATTCTGTACAAAGTTAAAAATAAAATGGGGCTGGCCTTCGTAAAAAAGAAAGAAAGAGATTCCTTGATTTAAGCTAAGGCCTGTGGAGAATCCATAAATAATATTGAAGTAAATACAAGTACAACTTCCCCTCCTATGTTATTCCTATAAGTTAGAACCTTCCAAGTTGGAAGGCTGTTGGAGTGCGCATCCGAGACGTGCTAGAGCTGATTGGCAGCTGGTTGAAGAACATCAGTACCATCGGTCAGCGTGGTGCAATGTTGTCGCATGAGCTGATTGTCAAGTAACTGGTGGTGTTAGTGGACATTATAGTGTAACCTGTACCTCCTTGGTCCTTTCCTTTGCTATCAACAAAATACAAATAATACAAACACATACAGTCACCTACATGCAGAGCCTCGACGCGCACTTTGGAGTGTTGGTGTGCAAGGCATTGTGTGAGAGGCTTGATGAATGACTCGGCCTGCATGTTGAACTGGCGCGGTATTGCCGCTGCTAATCGCTGCACACACTGACAGCTAACCTGGGTACAACAACATGAGCAGCAGCAACAGCAGCAGCAGCACCACCATTACCATGGAGAGAATAAAGATACATAACAACCATGATAATGATGGTGGCAACAACAGCAGCTGCAATAAAGTAGCCACTGTCACAACTTCTGTTATGCTATGTTTGGACAAGGACTATAGTAAACACTACCGGCCTATCCTACACACTTTCAGCAATTCACCTAAACCTTCTCAACAGCAGACACCCCCTCCACACGTCACATACACAATCTCGATTCCTAGGATGAGTCACACAAACCTTCTTGACATCGTGGAAAGGGTCCACCAGCGCCCGCACAAGGATATTAGTTAGGTCATCCATGTAGGCCGATAGCAAATGTGCATGCTCTGAAACAAACACACACAGACGCACACACACACACACACACAAGCGCGCGTGCGCAAACACACACGCACACACACACACACACACACACACACACACACGCGTGCACATGGTCCATGACAGTGCAACACAAACACAATCAGCACACCGGATGATACGGTAGCACTGTGCATCAAGCATCCCCTACACACAAATTCAACACCTCCAAACATCACAGAAAGACATGTGCCACCTTGCCATCACACACCACATAAAGACAAGTGCTGCTTCTTGATCACACAGCACATAAAACGAGAGAGCTTGGAAGCTCA